>NC_057714.1:1708763-1781284 GCF_004010195.1 Chiloscyllium plagiosum
AGGGTGGGTAATGTTATACCACTTTTTAAGAAAGGTGGGCGAGAGAAAGCAGGTAATTATAGACCAGTTAGTCTGACCTCAGTGGTGGGAAAGATGCTGAGGTCTATTATAAAGGATGAAATTACTGTACATCTGGATAGTAGTAACAGGATAGGTCAGAGTCAGCATGGATTTATGAAGGGGAAATCATGCTTGACTAATCTTCTTGAATTTTTTGAGGATGTAACTATGTAGTTGGACGAGGGAAATCCAGTAGATGTGGTGTACCTGGACTTTCAGAAAGCTTTTGATAAAGTCCCACATAGGAGGTTAGTGAGTAAAATTAGGGTGCATGGTATTGGGTCAAAGTACTAGATTGGATTGAAAATTGGTTGGCTGATAGGAAACAAAGGGTAGTGATAAACGGCTCCATTTTGGAATGGCAGGCAGTGACCAGTGGGGTACCGCAGGGATCCGTGCTGGGACCACAGCTTTTTACAATATATGTTAATGATATAGAAGATGGTATCAGCAATAACATTAGCAAATTTGCTGATGATACTAAGCTGGCTGGCAGTGTGAAATGTGAGGATGATGTTAGGAGATTACAGTGTGACCTGGACAGTTTGGTGAGTGGTCAGATGCATGGCAGATGGAGTTTAATGTGGATGACTGTTTATCCACTTTGGTGGCAAGAACAGGAAGGCAGATTACTACCTCAATGGAATCAATTTATGTAAAGGGGCAGTACAGAGAGATCTGGGGGTTCTTGTACACCACTCAATGAAGGTAAGCATGCAGGTACAGCAGGTAGTGAAGAAGGTTAAATAGCACGCTGGCTTCATAACAAGAGGGATTGAGTATAGAAGCAGAGAGGTTCCTCTGCCCTGGTGAGACCACACCTGGAGTACTGTGTGCAGTTCTGGTCTCCAAATTTGAGGAAAGACATTCTGGTATTGAGGGAGTGCAGCGTAGGTTCACGAGGTCAATTCCTGGAATGGCGGCACGAGGTCAATTCCTGGAATGGTGGGACTACCTTACGCTGAAAGACTGGAGCGACTGGGCTTGTGTACCCTTGAGTTTAGAAGACTGAGAGTGGATCTGATTGAGACGTATAAGATTATTAAAGGATTGGACACTCTGGAGGCAGGAAACATGTTTCCGCTGATGGGTGAGTGCCGAACTAGAGGACACAGCTTAAAAATACGGGGTAGATCATTTAGGACAGAGCTCAGGAGAAATTTGTTCACCCAGAGAGTGGTGGCTGTGTGGAATGCTCTGCCCCAGAGGGCAGTGGAGGCCCACTCTCTGGATTCATTTAAGAAGGAGTTGGATAGAGCTCTCAAAGATCGTGGAATCAAGGGTTATGGAGATAAGGCAGGAACAGGATACTGATTAGGAATGATCAGCCATGATTATATTGAATGGCGGTGCAGGCTCGAAGGGCTGAATGGCCTACTCCTGCACCTATTGTCTATTGTCTATTGAAAGATCAGCTTATATCTGTTGAAATTCAGAACAGAATAAGGCAATTTGACTGAAACATAAAATACAATGGATTCTTAACAGAATGGATAAGGAAAGGATGTTTCCTCTTGCAGGTGAATCTAGAACAAGTAGTCATTGTTTAAAAAAGTTACCCACTTAAAACTAAAGAGTTAATCATCGACTTCAGGAAGCAAAGAGGAGAAAATGCCCATCTCGATCAATGGAGCTGTGTTGGAGATGATTGAGACCGTTAGGTTCCCAGAAGTAACAATCACCAATAATCTGTCCTGGACCACCCACATTAACGCGATGATCAAGAAGGCACAACACTACTTCTTTCTCAGGAGGCTAAGGAAATTCAGCACTTTCCTAAGGACCCTCACTTTTACAGATACACTATAGAAAGCATTCTATCTGGATGCATCATGGCTTGATGTGGCAACTGCTCTGCCCAGGACTGTAGAAAACTGCAGAAAGTTGTGTGCACAGCCAGACCATCACACAAGCCAAGCTTCCATCCATTGACTCCACCTTGTTGGCTCAGAAAGGCAGCCGATGTCATCATCATAGTCATCGTCATCATCAATTCATTCCACTCCGCTTATAATCTCTTCCAACCTTTTTATTCAGGCAGAGGATACAAACAGTTAAAGTACCACCAGGTTAAAGAGCAGCTTCTTCCCTTCTGTTATTAGACTTCTGAACAGACCCCTCAAATTTCAAAACGAATGTTGATCTTGCTTTTTAGGTACCTTCTTTTTAACTTATACATTGTATTCTTCATTCTGTTCAATCCATCCTATGATCTTTGCATGTTATGATCTGCCTGTACAGCACGTAAAACAAAACTTATTGCTGTACAGAGGTACATTTGACAATAATAAATCAAATCAAAATAGACAATGAACTTTTTTTTCATACAAGGGTCCCAATTCTTTGAATGCTTTTCCTCAAAAGACCAAGTTTCTGAATATCATCATTCTGATAAATCTGCGTAGCACTCTGTTTTGCAGCTATGTCATGATTATGCATTCCATTTCTTACCCTTTTGACTTGAAATTGCAACTGCAATTCAATCAGATTTGTTCCTTATAGTCTATGCATTTGTACAAAGAATGGTTCAAACACCTTAGCTTCTCCTGTTTTGTTTTCTCAGGTTTATTTCTTTCTCCTGATTTAATAGCTTTACATAATTTATTTTTTCCTTTAATGTATATTGCTAAAAGCAAAATTTCTGACTTGTACTCATTCTTTTTATGGTTTAGAACCATTTCAACTTCTTTTGCCACTTAAATTTACAATCCTCATTTAATAATCAATGTTTATTCCCACGTTATTTGGAAAAATAAGGTTAAAAATGTAAAATTAGTGAATTTGATATAGGAAGGAGGAAGCATAGGTGTTCAACTTACCTGTGTAAATCTCTTGCTCTCTCTCAAATAAACACTAACTTGATTCAATATAAAATTGTGCAACAAAGCAATGATAAATTTTAAAAGCAAAGAAAGCCATCACAGGAATTATTCTTCATACATTGCCATTTTCTCTAAGGGAAATATGACCATTTCACTTCAATTAAAAATAAAATCAATAGAACATTGTTTCAGGCTTTCAGCACAAAAATAATCTATCCATAATATTTTTGTAACTTTGATTTTAAAAAAATTACGATCAAACTTGTAAATTATTTTTGAAATTCAAAGAGATTTTGAATGTTTTCCTCGAAGCCTCAAGATTCTTTTGTTATTTTGCCTTAAAATTGGAAATCTTTGGCCATTTCTCCTAGCATTGTTCCCTCAAACACCACGGCTCAGATGTTCTGATGGTCAGTTAGTCTCTGGAGCAGTGTAGACTGGGATTGTGTCTGGACCATATACAATCTCAGACGCAGCAGACTCCCTGACTTCTAAATTGGTCAGGAACTTGAAAATTCTCATAGGCAATCTGTATTCCTCCAACTGAATCCATTAAAGTCAAGGCATATAAGAGGGCTCTCCTTCAGTTAAGCTAGTAATTATCCAGGAAAATGTTGAAAACCTATTCTAACTCCTGGGTAATTATTGCATTGACCATGCTACCAATTCACCACTCAGAGACTTAGATAATAGTCATACAGCACAGAAACAAACCTGTCAATTCAACCATCCACGCTGACCATAATCCCAAACTAAACCAGTCCACTTGCTTGCTTTTAGTCCATATCCCTCCATATATCTTATTCATATATTTATCTAAACGTCTTTTAAACATTGTAACTGTAACCACATCTACAACTTCCTCTGGAAATATATTCTACACAAGAATCACTTGCCATGCAAAAAAATTACCCCTCAAGTCTTTTTAAAATCTTTGTCTTCTCACCTTAAAAATGTGTCCCCTAGTCTTGAAATACCCCATCCTAGGAAAAAAAACCACACCTGCCATTCATCTTATCTATATCCCACAAGACTTTATAAGTATCGACAAAAGTCACCCCTCAACCTCCTACACTCCAGTGAAAAATATCCCAGCCTACCCAACCTCCCCCATAACTCAGACTCACCATTCCTGACATCATCCTGGTAAATCTCTTCTGCATCCTCTCTGATTTACTAATATCCTTCCTATAACAGAGTGACCAGAACTGGACACAGTACTCCAGAAGAGGTGTCACCAACATCCTGTACAACCTCAACATAATGTCCCAACTCCTATACTCAAAAGATCTGAGCAATGAAGACAAGCATGCTAAACAGCTTGTGAACCACCCAATCTACATGTGATGCAAACTTCAAACAGTTACATACCTAGATGCCTCGGTCTCTCTGCTCTACAACACTACCCAAGGCCCAACTTTTAATTGCATGAGCCCTGCCCTGGTTTGTTTTCTCAAAATGCAATACCTCGCATTTTTCCAAACTAAACTCCATCTGCCACTCTTCAGCCAATTGACCCAATGATCAAGATCTTTGTAATCTTAGGTAACCTTCACTATCCACTATGACACCAATCATGGTTAGTAAGTTTGTGAATGACACAGAGTCTTCAATATTCTCATTTAAATCATTTTCACAAATGACAAACAGAAGTGGACCCAGGACCAATTCCTGTGGAACATTGCTGGTTACAGGCCTCCAGTCTGAAACAAGTCTTCCCCATCACTGTATTCTGCTATTAAGCCAATTTCACATCCAACTGGTAAGCTCACCCTAAATCCTGTGATCTAACTTTACTAATTAGTCTACCATTCAGATCCTTGACAAAGGCTTTAATAAAGTCCAAGTAGACGATGTCTACTGCTAGCGCTTTTTGAGAAGATTTGTAGCTCAGGTTGATGATAAGTATGGAAGTGAGCTCACTGAGCTGCAAGGTTTGTTTTCAGGCAATTCATCACCATGACTAGGTAACAGCAGCAGTGACAGCCTCCATTGAAGCGCTGGTGGTATTTCCCACCTCTGTTTATAGGTCTTGGTTTCTTAAGGTGGGTGATGTCATTTCTGGTTTCCTGGTGGCAAGTTTCCGGCTTGTTTGTCCAATGTAATTTTTTGTTTACAGTTCTTGCATGGTTTTTTATAAATTACGTTAGTTTTGCTGGTAGTATCTATTGTCTACCACTCTGCCGCAATCTTCTTCCTCAATATCCTTCCTATAACAGAGTGACCAGAACTGGACACAGTACTCCAGAAGAGGTGTCACCAACATCCTGTACAACCTCAACATAATGTCCCAACTCCTATATTCAAAAGATCTGAGCAATGAAGACAAGCATGCTAAACAGCTTGTGAACCACCCAATCTACATGTGATGCAAACTTCAAACAGTTACATACCTAGATGCCTCGGTCTCTCTGCTCTACAACACTACCCAAGGCCCAACTTTTAATTGCATGAGCCCTGCCCTGGTTTTTTTTCTCAAAATGCTTCCTCAAAAACTCAATCAAGTTTGTGAGAAACAAATTTCCTGCACAAAACCATGCTGACTATCCCTATTCATTCCTTGCCTCTCCAAATGCGTATAAATCCTATCTTTCAGAGTTACTACCGATAACTTATCCACCACCAGACTCCCAAGCCTATAGTTCCCAGATTTCTTGCATCCTTTCTTAAACAAAGGCACAACATTAGCCATTCTCCAGTCACCTGGCACCCAAACCGTAGTTATAGATGATACAAATATTTCTGCAAGGGGCCATATAATTTCCTCCCTAACTCACACCTCCCTACCTCATCAACTTCACCATCCCCAAACCCTTTTTACTCTTTGGACCCAATAACCATTCCCAATGACACATGATTTTGCCCATCCTTTCCCCATCCCCAGTATCTGATCTCGACCCAAATCTATCCAAACCAGCTGGCCTGACTTCTCTGCCACTACCATCTGAACACCCCTCTCTCTGCTAGACCAACAACCCACAGGTCTCCAAACTTGCCTGCTAATCCCCCACCAACACACTCCATCACTTACCTGGCACTGTATCTAACTGGCATGCCAACCCCTTAACCAACTGCAATCCTAAGCCAACACTTACCTATATCCCTTTCACTGGAGCTGTTCTGGCAGCTGGTTCTGCTGCTGGATATTTAAAAATCACAGAATATAACAATTACTGCTATGAAAGGTAGGGTATGGTTTGACTTCCTAATTATCCTGCCTAATGAGAGAAATGTGCGATTTCAGGTGTACTCTGTACTTTTAAAGGAGTCAGATTGGAATTGCTGGCTAATCATGTGGATTTCAGTTCTACTGCAAACATATAGGTGTGAAATTGCAATTTGACTGAGACAGCCAATCCTCAGAATAGGCTGGCTACTTTATTGTTAGTACCAGGTCATGTTCATCTATCAGTGTTGCTTATTGACCTGCAACACTGTTGATATTAACATGTTAAATTCTTATCCTTGTTTTCACATTCCTCCAATGCCTGGCTCCACCCAGGGTTTGAGAGAGCGAGAGTGCAAGAATATGCCATTGAGATTGAGGGTCAGCAAGTACATACTGAATGCTGGAGCACTTTCGATGGGTCTATTGTTGCTCCTATTTCCTACATTTATCCTCATTGCAGTAACCCTTTAGGCCTCAAAAGTCCTCCAAGATACCTGCACTCATCTAATTCGGGCTGGCTGAGCATCGCCAACTTCAATTGTTCTTTCACTAATGGTACTGCCTTTCACTGTGAAGGCCTAAAGCCATAGTACACCCTTCCTAAATCATTAAGTCCTTTGCACTTACTTCACACAGGATATGTTATGTAAAATTGGGTTTTATGCTTAAGCTTTTGGCCATCTATTCCCAAGATCATACTATGTGGTTTGGTGTCTTTTTAAATAATGTTTTTGTGAATTATGGTAGAATGATAGCAAACTTATATAAATAAGTATTGATCACGTCTATCTGTTTATTTAATAGTAATGCGATCACTGCACAAAAGTCCATTTCTAAAAGTTTATTTCAAGATCATTTTTAAAAAAAAAGCGCATTCAGATTTGCAATTCTTTTTCACTTAAACAGTTAAAATGTGCTTTCAGCATTCTATTACATTTCTACAAGACTACTCAAAACAGACATGAATTTTGTACGAAGTAAAAAAGTGAATAAAATTGCATGTATGCATGATAAAATGTTAAGAACATCTACACACAATAAAAACAGGTACAATTTCACAAAAACCGAGCCAAATGTACAAAAGAACCAGATAGAAGAGACAAAAATAAAGAGACACAAGATACATTATTTTGCTTCAATTTTTTAAAACAGTTAATCATACATATCATCGTCATAGTCATCTTCATCTGATTCTATAAAATATTTCACCTCTTTCTTGGCTCGGCCCAGCCTAGACTGAGATGCATCAGGATGTGCGCTTCGAACACTATCAGCTGGTTCAAAATCATTTTCACCATCTTCATCATCATATATTGATTTTTTAGATTTCTAGGGTTAAAATAGATAGCAATACTTAAAATCAATTCAGAACTATTTTTAAGTTTAGTAAAGTTTTGACAGATAAGAAGAAAGGAAAGTTGTTGCATGCATGAATCTAGATTGGAATAATGTTTGTTTTACTATACCAATCACAGCAAATATAAAAAAGTACATCTTTTTAAAAAATCTATTGGACTGCTCCTGTAAGGTCAATTACATTTCCTTTCCCTTTAATGTAACATTATCTGCAGATTCTCCTGCTCTCATTTACAAGTCTGCTCTGCCCATACCTGCAGTTCTTTGACAGGAACAGCAAGTATTAAAATTTTGGAAGTTAACATGAGACAAGTACATAACAGAATGACAAGAAATTCCAATTAGGATTGAAGAAAGTTTTAAGAAGCTTATGTATATATTAATCATGAACTTCATAAAATCTAATGACTCATCCGCAGCTTAAATCACTACCATTAATATGATCTCTTTTACAGTATGCGTTCAAAATAAAATAGGATTCTTCAGCATTCTGAACCTGGTTTGCATTAGTGAAACTGCTGTCTTGAATAATGCAAAGTAATAATGGTTGGTTAAAATGTACAAATTTCTGATAAGCTACTTTTGCAGGCTGGCGAAGAGTTCCGTTGCTACACGCAGAGAATGAACAGGACTCATGTTTTCTAATCATTCTGTTTAGAGAGGTTATTACACACCTATGGAACAGGTGGGATTTGATCTAAGCCTCCTGGCTTAAAGGTAGGGGCACTACCATTGCAACCAATGACCCTTATGAAAAACAGACTGATATAAACTTTGTTTCAATCCAGTGTGTACAAAAACAAGGCTTGGATTGGAATGTGCAAATTGGTGAGGAAACTGAAGGGGAATCCCATACACGGCACATCAGAAAACAAAAGCAAACCAGCATTGGCATGATATGAAATAGGACCATTTAGCCTATTAAGGTCCAATATTTCTTTTCAGTGCAAATAATGAGATGGTAGAAAATGGATATTGGCTTGGTGGTTTTCTATAATGTGATATGCATTCAATTTTTAGAAAAAAAAGATTAGGATTCAATTACTATGTTATCTGGATATCAAACAATATGATGAATTCAATGACAAATCAACATCTCATCAATACCTTGTGCCAAGGAGATCTAGCACACAGCTTTAAAAATAAGAAACTGAAGAAACAAGAAAATACAAGCATTTAAACTGCACTTTGCAAGTGCACAATTTTTTTTCTACAACAGCAGGATATACACACAATTTGAACACCTAACATGAATGATGCTAATCCAGCTATATATGGATCATCAAATTTTAAAATAAAACAAGTTCCATATGATAAATGAAAACAACTTCAATACTGCTTAGACATTTCTAACCATCTTAAGTGAGGTTTTTACAGCTTCAAATCGCCAAACGTTACACCTTTTGATTAAAAGGAAACTTGCAATCTCAACTTGAAATGGACAGTAACACATCACAAATCTACCTAGAACAATGTAGTGAAACACAGCAACTGATGGTGAATGGAGTACTGACTACCCAGACTCTCAACTGCCCTCTGAAAAGGCCTAGCAAGTCACTCAGTTGTTTCAATCAATACAAAATCTCAACAAAGAAATGAAACTGGATGGACTACCTGGCATTGACCCAGGCACAGATTAGTCAAGTAACGGCCTCACATTGTCTGTGGGTACAATTCTATCAGTACGACTATTCCTACCACCAACACAATCCCCATCCCTGGATATGGCCTCTCTCAATGGCAGGACAGACCCAGCAGAGATGGTGTCACTGATATAGAGAGGGGAGTGAGTTGCCCAAGGAGTCCTGAATGTTTACTCTGGATCCCATGAAATCTCATGGGATAAGGTTAAATATGGGCAAGAAAACCTCCTATTGATTACTATGTACTCTCCTCCCTCAAATGATTAATCAGTATTGCGCCATGTTGAACAACACTTGGAGGAAGCACAAAGGGGGCAAGAGCACAAATGTACTCTGGATGGGGGGGATTTTTAACATCCATCACCAAGAGCGGCTTAACAGCATTACTGATCAAGTTGGTCGGGTCCTAAAGGACGTAGATGCTGACGAGGGCCACGAGAGGTGATGAGGGAACCTTAGAGTCATACAGCATGGAAACTGACCCTTCAGTACAACTTATTTGCATAAAGAGGGCAAATATACTTGACCTCATCCTTAACAACCTGTTTGCTGCCGATCCATCTGTCCACGACAGTACTTGTTGGAGTGCCCACCACACAGTTCTTGTGTAGATGAGCTCCCACTTTCATACTGAGAGTGCCACATAATACAATGGAGGGTATTATCATTGTACTAAATGGGACAGACTTTGAACAGATCCAGCAACTCAGTATTGGGCATTCATGAGGCACTGCAGGCCATCAATGGGAGCAGAATTCTAGCAGTCTGTAACCTCATGACCTGGCGCATCCTCCACCAGGGGATCAACCTTTGTACAATGGATACTGCAGGAGGGTATGCCAGGAGTGCACGAGACACACCTAAAAATGAGAGCTACCAAACAGGACTACTTGCATGCTAACCAGTATAAGCAACAAATGATACATCTGATCTGTTGGTAGTGGGATCACTTAGCTTTTTCTGAGCTCTGCAGTCATGTCACATCCAGTAATAAACAATGGTGGACAATTAAACAACTCACTGGAAGAGGAGGCTCCACAGATATCGCCATCCTCAATGCCAGTACAGCCCAACACAGCAGTATAAAAGATATGGCTGAACCATTCACAGCAACCTTCAGCCAGAAACGCTGAGTGGGTGATACATCTCAACCTCCTGCAGTGCTCCACAGCATCCTAGATCCAAGTCTTCAGCCAATTTGATTCATTCCAGGTGATATCTGGACATCATTGGAGACACTGGATACTGATAAGATTATGAATCCTGACAACATTCTGCAGTAGTACCGAAGATTTGTGCTCCAGAACTTGTTGCTTCCCTAACCAAGCTGGCCTGGTAAAGTTCCAACACTGGCATCTACCTGGTGAAGTGGAAAATTGCCCAGGTATGTCCTGTAAACAAAAAAGCAGAACTATTCTAATTCAGCTAATTACCGCTTCAATCTATTCTCAATCATCAGTAAAATGATGGAAGGTGTCATTAAAAATGCGATCAAGCAGCACCTACTCAGTAATACCCTGCTCACTAGTGTCCAATTTGAGTTTCAGAGGGGCCAATCACTTCCTGACCTCATTACAGACTGGTTCCACAGGCAAAGTGAGAATTACAGCTCTTGACATCAAAGCCACATGTGACTAAGTGCAGCATCAAGGAGCCCTAGCAAAACTGGAATCAGTGGAATTGAGGGCAAACTCTCTGTTAGTTGGAATCATACTTGGCACACAGGAAGATGGCTGAAGTTGTCTGAAATCAGTCACTTCAGCTCCAGGACGTCTCTGCAGGAGTTTCTCAGGGTAGTATCCTCGGCCCAACCATCTCAGTTGCTTCATCAATGGCCTTCCTTCCATCATGAGATCAGAAGGAGGGACATTCATCAAGGTCTGCACAATGTTCAGGACCATTCATAACTCCTCAGATACTGAAGGGGTCCATAGCTAAATGCAGCAATACCTGGACAATATTCAGCACACAAATACCAGACAATGACCATTTGCAATAATAGACAATCTAACAATTGTCCTTTGATATTCAATATCGTTACCATCACTGAATTCACAATTTTCAACAAACTCAACTGGACTCACCATATAAGTAGCTACAACAACAGGTCAGAGGCTAGGTATACTGTAGCAGGTAACTCTCCTCTGACTCCCCAAAGTTTGTCTACTGTCCAGAAGGTATAAGTCAAGAGTGTGACGGAATACAACACTCCAACAACACTCAAGCAGTTTGACAGCATCCAGGACAAAGCAACCAATGTTATTGGCACCACATCAAAAGCATTCACTCTCTCCACCACTGACACTCAGTAGCAGTATTTACAAGATGCATTGTAGAAATTCACCAAAGATCCTTAGACAGCATCTGCCAAATCCACAATAACTTGCATCTGGAAGGACAAAGGCAGCTGGTACATGGGAACACCATAACCCACATGTTCCGCTCCAAGCCACTCACCATCCGGATGTGGAAATATATTACTATTCCTTCAGTGTCATTGGATCAAAATCCTGGAAAGCCATCCCTAAGGGAATTGAGGGTCTACCTATAGCACATGGATGACAGCGGTTCAAGAAGGCAGCTCTTCACCACTTTCTCAAGGGCAACTAGGAGCAGGCAATAAATGCTGGCCAGACAGCAAGGCCCATGTCCCACGAGTGAATTTAAGTGTGCAAACTGTTGATGTAGATTCCCCACAATCAACATTCATAGCTAATTCAAATAACACTACAGAAGCATAGGAACTAACATAAGCTGCAACATTTAGCCACTGTATTTTCATCTAGTGTAACAAAACATTTACTAATTAGTCTTATAAACTTAATGGAAGCACATGTCCACCCTAATTCATTTAGTGAGTTATAGTCAACCTGCAAATTATCAATGCAAGTTTGAGACAATGAGATTAATGCTTAGAATATTGTGAAAGCTATAATCACTTTAGTGTCTAGGGAACACCTGTTCTTAATTTGGTAAGCAATGCCTTTAGCAGGCAAATTCTAATATCCTGTTCATGAAGGAAAACAGATCAAGACGTTTGTGATAGCAGCCAAAAATGATGTCCAACAGAGTCATCCCAAAGAGACATTATTAATTTTGCACCAAGAACATAAAACTGACAAAGTGACCATTAGAGGACTTTTCAAAATTATTCTGGGTCTCTAAGCATTTCTAATTTCTCTAAAAGGGAAAGAAGATACCTTTTTGCTGTTTTAATGGACAACTTGGATCAATGTTCAAACATAATGAAAAATGTCATCACAAAGTATGTTAGATTAATATTGTTATCAGTGGGAACATGTATAAATTGCATTTTTGGGCTTCTCATAATATTTCACCCACTTAACCCAATGTCTCTTTAATCTTACTGCACTTCTCTCCCCAAGTTCCTCCACCTTCAAATATTCATAAATCTGTTACAGACTGAACCATAAATGGCATCAAAAACCAGTATGAATATGTTCACCCCTTGTGCAGTGAGTTTACCTTAGCCAGTCAGTCACTGCAGGAAAGTATCACATGCTCTAAAAATAATGTAGAAAGAAATTCTCTCTCAATTTTAAACTGATGACTGTTGCTACTGATGCCTCAACCATGTCACCAGCATTATTGGAACAAGATTAAAGACACCTATTAAAGAGTGTTTCAGGGACTTTGCAATAATTATTGTTCAGAAGACTGCATTACAAACAGTTGTTTCGCAGTCAACAGGGATAATGCATCAACATGGTGCCTGCTCTATCAGAGCCATCTATGGCTGCACAAAATAAAGTAGATCAGGTACTTCAAATTAAAATGTATATTTTGGTAGCATACCACAGCAAAGCAAAAAATGATAAGCAGGTCCTTTCCTGCATTAATTAGAGTATGGAAGGGATTAGAGTACGGAAGGAAGACATTCAATTCATCATGACTGAATCAGCTCTCTGAGCTAGCTGTCCAACTGGGAACATTTTTGGATATTGGGCTTTGTTTAGGTTACAATGCAAGTAGATTTAGAGTTAAACCCTTATGATAGCAATGTCATAGCTATTGTAGACAGCCAAAGAAAACAATAAACAACTTCATTTAAATTAATTGCTTGGAAAAATTTGGACTAATAAATGGCAGCCATCCTGATTTGTGAAAGGGGGTTGTGTCTGACAAACCTTATTGAAATCTTTGAAGTAACAAAAGGTTTATGACAGTAGTGCTGAGGGCTTTCATAAAGCTTTTGATATGCTGCCCCATAATAGACATGATTGCAAAACAGATCCAAAACTGATTTTCAAGAAGTAGAGCATAGCAGCAAATACTTTTTTCCAAATTAGTCAAATATAGTGCAGAGATTAACGATATTTTTAATAAAGGTGTTCAAAGTTGTGAAGTATTGAGAGAAAATTAGGAGATACTGTTTCAAATAGTAGATGTATTGAAAGCGGCTGGCTAAAGGACCAGAGTGAAGTTGAAATGTTTAAAATCTGTTTTACATTGATCTGGAGTGCACAATATAAAAAGTTGGTGGAAGCAGATTCCACAGTAACTTCTACAGGAAATGTATGAACTCTCAAAAAGTAATTTGCAAGGTTATGGGGAAAGAACAGAGAGGGCCTCAAATTGTACGCACAAAGAGTAGCCACATGTTTGACAGATCAAATGATCTACGACTGCACAAACCAAGGCACAGTAAAGATATATATTTTTCATTATTAAGCTGATTGTTCATCTGTACTGATCCTATGAAGAATGCAAGAGTAGAAGGTAGAGTTAAGAACACAACCAGAAAAAAAATCTTTCAAAACAGAATAGCTAACACACTAGAATGGAGAATTAAATCATTGACAGGCTCCAGGAGCCAGGTGCTAGGTTTCCTACCAAGAATTCTATCAGTGATTAGACTTAGTTTGATGCGGAACCAGTCACATTTGCTGCCATCACTCCCAATAAAAGGCAGTAAAAATGATGTCTGCCACTGTAGTACCCACTGTTCTGTTTAAAAAAAAGAGAGCAACCAGCTAAATCAGAAGCCGCCATTTAGCGGTGGGGAGTAACATCTAGATAATCTTTCTAATCCATCTGCATCTGTAAATAATCAAATCAATATTGAAGTTTGTCAAAAACAACAAAATGCATCTAAGTCACTTAAACAAGTATTCTTAATCTCTAACAAAGATCAGCTTTCATCAAGAAACTTCAAGAATGAAGCAATGGCTGGAGAAATTATTTGGAAAAGCTTGTCACTATCACACTTTGCAAACTCTTACCAGATCTCAACCAGGGAAGGCCCACAATGAAAAACGAAGTATTCAAGGCTCTGTAGATCTGACAACTATCTCTGTGGTGGTATTCTGAACTGTTATAATGCACCAATATGCAAGGCACACTCAGTATCAATATGGAAACATGATAGACAAGTAAATGATTTAGGTGGTGTAGGTCACTTGACTCTGAGCCTACTCTGCCATTCATATCATGAAGCTATTGAGCAAAATCCATTGAGCCTCAATTTGCTGAGTGAAATACTCTGGTCTTCTGAACACGAATTAGGAGCTGGAGTTGGATCTCAAGCATGTTCTGCTATTTAGTAAGATATGGCTGATGCGATTACTCGATAACCCTGCCTGTACCGATTACCTTTCATTCCTTATATTTCAAGGATGAACCCACCTGCGTCTTAAAAATATTCAGAGGAAGTTTTCCAAGGACTGATAACACATGGAAAAAAAATTCACCTCTGTCATGTTTTATCTTAAATTCCCTGTTTTTTTTTTAAAAAAAAGGAGTAATTCCTAGCTCTGCTAGAAGGAGAAACATTCAGCATTTTAAAAATGCGCCTTTTTATTGTTCTTTTGATTTTGGTCTGAAATAGAGAAAGGACTGTTTTAAAAAAACCTAAGATTGTAAAGGGAATGCTACACCTTTTTAAAAAAGTGAGCTATGAGTATTTTTTTACATAGTTGCTATTTCAAGAGGCAGGGCAAGGATACAACAAATGAGCTCGGGCCAGGGGTGAGTAAAAAGGAACATTCAGCTCGCAACAAATAGCTGATTACTGTGGAATGATAAGTTGTGGATGACAAAAGGCCTTCTGCCAGCCAACAACCAAGAGATGTGAAATGTCAGATACAGGGAAAGTTCTAGTTGGCACAAAGAGATGGCAGACCAATTAATACACGTTTTGGTACTGTCTTCACAAAGGAGGGCACAAATAATGTCCCAAAAATGTTGGCCAATTCAGGGACTAATGAAGAGGAGGAACTGAAGGAAATCAGTATTATTGGGAGATGGTGTTATGGAAAGCGTTGGGATTAAAGAATATATGTCCAGGGTCCAATAATCTCCATGTGAGAGTACTTAAGCTTCTGTTCCAAGAAATAGTGAATGCTTTGGTGGGCATCTTACAGTTGTACTTAACAATGGTGCTCATTCATGCACATCTTTATAACGTTCAAAATAAGAGAGTTCCAGGATGATTTTTGTAAGTGAATGATATTATGTCAATTAACAATGTCAGCTTTCACCAGATCCTGGAGTTCCTTGTAACAGCACAATATTGAAAATGAATGGCTTGGTTTTAATAATATTGCATGCAACACCATCCCAAAATGATCTTCGATTTAAAGAATAACTGAGTAGAAGATCTTTTACATTCTTTAGACATAATTTGTAGTACGTAGACAACCCGTTATCTGAAACCCAAAAAGCTCCAAGGTCCGAAGGTTTTTTTTGTCAAGTTTTTTCTTATTAACAAGGTTGTTTGCGGAGCAAACAGTTAACCCCAGTTGACACCCCCTCACTGCATGTCACTCAAATGTGACGTGTGGGGGCGTGCCCAGCATGCAGGCCTTGATTCTGTTTCCAGGCACGTTTTATTCACTGAGTGTGCTCCTCCAGTAAGATTTTTAAAAAATTTCACCAAACTGTCACTTGTTCTGAAATTCGAAAAATTCTGAATTCCGAAAACTAGCTGGTCCCGAGCATTTTGGATAAAGAATTGTGCACGCATAGTACTGCTTAGGTTGCAAGATGTATTGCTCTCTGCAGAGAAGTTAATTTGCAGAAAAGCAAGCTGAAATGTATGACCAAAAATTGATACAATTGCATTAGAGACTGAGAAAACTCCAAAACAAACAGACGCATTGGCATCAATTAAAATACAGAGATTGAAAGGCATTCACATTTATTGTTGTGTATATCACACGTCAGGACTTGAGCATCAGTGACAAGGCTACCCATTCTTTAGTTCCCCTTGAGAAAAATGGAAAGAAGTTTTGCCACAAGAACCAATTTGTATCATCGATAGTCACAGGTGAAGTGTTGGAAGACTGGAGGTTAGCTAACGTGGTGCCACTGTTTAAGAAGGGTGGTAAGGACAAGCCAGGGAACTATAGACCAGTGAGCCTGACCTTGGTGGTGGGCAAGTTGTTGGAGGGAATCCTGAGGGACAGGATATACATGTATTTGGAAAGGCAAGGATTGACTAGGGATAGTCATCATGGCTTTATGCATGGGAAATCATGTCTCACAAACTTGATTGAGTTTTTTGAAGTAGTAACAAAGTGGATTGATGAGGGAAGAGCAGTAGATGTGATCTATATTTACTTCAGTAAGGCGTTCGACAAGGTTCCCCATGGGAGACTGGTTAGCAAGGTTAGATCTCATGGAATACAAAGTGAACTCACCATTTGGATACAGAACTGGCTTAAAGGTAGAAGACAGAGGGTGGTGGTGGAGAGTTGTTTTTCAGACTGGAGGCCTGTGACCAGTGGAGTGCCACAAGGGTCGGTGCTGGGTCCACTACTTTTCCTCATTTATATAAATGATTTGGATGTGAGCAAAAGAGGTATAGTTAGTAAGTTTGCAGATGACACCAAAATTTGAGGTGTAGTGGACAGCAAAGAAGGTTATCTCCGATTACAACAGGATCTTGATCAGATGAGCCAATGGGCTGAGAAGTGGCAGATGGAGTTTAATTTAGATAAATGTGAGGTGCTGCATTTTGAGAAAGCAAATCTTAGCAGGACTTATGCACTTAGCGGTAAGGTCCTAGCGAGTGTTGCTGAACAAAGAGACCTTGGAGTGCAGGTTCATAGCTCCTTGAAAGTGGAGTCGCAGATAGATAGGATAGCGAAGGCGGCGTTTGGTATGCTTTCCTTTATTGGTCAGAGTATTGAGTACAGGAGTTGGGAGGTTATGTTGTGGCTGTACAGGACATTGGTTCGGCCACTGTTGGAATATTGCATGCAATTCTGGTCTCCTTCCTATCGGAAAGATGTTGTGAAATTTGAAAGGGTTCAGAAAAGATTTACAAGGATGTTGCCAGGGTTGGAGGATCTGAGCTACAGGGAGAGGCTGAACAGGCTGGGGCTGTTTTCCCTGGAGCTTCGGAGGCTAAGGGGTGACCTTATAGAGGTTTATAAAATCATGAGGGGCATGGATAGGATAAATAGACAAAGTATTTTCCTTGGGGTTGGGGGGGAGGAGTCCAGAACTAGACGGCATAGGTTTAGGGTGAGAGGGGCAAGATATAAAAGAGACCTAAGGGGCAACGTTTTCACTCAGAGGGTGGTACATGTATGGATTGAGCTGTGAGAGGAAGTGGTTGAGGCTAGTACAATTGCAACATTTAAAAGTCATCTGAATGGGTATATGAATAGGAAGGGCTTGGAGGGATATGGGCCGGGTGCTGGCAGGTAGGACTAGGTTGAGTTGGAATATCTGGTCAGCATGGACAAGTTGAACCGAAGGATCTGTTTCCGTGTTGTACATCTCTAGAACCCTTTCGGGTGAGTGAAAAAATACTTTTAGGCAAGATGTTGATTTGGAAACAATTAAGGAACGTTGGTGTTCCCATGTACCTCCTACCCATACTCTGAGCAGATCACAGTTGCCCTATTGGCTTTGAACATGATGCCAAAGCAGCTTTTATAATTTATTGCAGCACATCCTGAAATTAAGAAGAAATCTGGCATGTTGAACGGATGCTGAGCTTAAGAGTATGCACACTGATAAAGTAGATTGCTTTTCCAGGGCAAAATAAAACATAATTATTGCTGAAACTGAGTATTCTACTTACTGACTCATTCACTTCTGAAAATCCAGCTATATAATTTGTGAGACTAATGTGGTTCAGTTTCTCGCTGACTTCCATAACATTGGCAGTTATTTGGCAATGACAAGCCACTAAATGTCAAACTGAGATGGTGACGATCTCTCTTGTAGGGAGATGCTTATTACACAACACTTGTAAATTTTATTTCAGCCATTTTTATAACAAATGTACTTTTTTTATTCCATATTTTTATGGACAGACATGTTCTAGGTCATTTTGGTGATGAGGTCCACATCACAGTTTGAAAATTTACTATAATTTTTGTGTTTGTTTATAGACGTTTTGGCTGATTTAGGTATCAGTTAACCCAGAGAAGGAGTAAGAAAAAACTATTTTTGTAGTAGAACTCATTCTGCTATAACGTGCATTTTGTCAAATTGGGGACACCATTTCTCAAGCGTTAACTTTTAAAACGTGCATTGGTTATAAAGCAATTCTGACCCTATTAGTTTAAATGGTGCTGCTATTATGCAATTTTCTTATAACACGCGATTGCAGGAGAACGGAACTACCATGTTATAGCAGAAACTAACGTATAACAATTAATACAGACCTTGCTTGCTGATGATTTATTAGGTTTCTTCACAGGAGAATATTCATCATCTTCAGAGCCAGATTGTTTTCTCTTCTTTCCTCGACTTTTACCTGTTATACAAGTCCTCAGTATTATTTTTCAGAAAGAGACATTTTAAAGTAAACTGAAGAATATTGAACTGTTTCTGTTGATACAAACATCATACACACCTTTTGGTGGTCCTGATTTCTTTAACACGCCAGAACCCAAGTCTGATTCTGAATCAGAGTCTACAAATTCAGATTTTTTCGGTTTAGCTGCCTGCTTCCGTTTTGCTGGTGTTGCCTTTTTTGTTAGTCCACAACCAAAGTCAGAGTCAGAATCGATATGCTCTGATTTTTTTGGTTTAGGTGGTCGTTTGGGTTTGGATGGACTATCAGTGGTGGGTGTTTTCTTTGTCACTAGAGGTGAAAGAGAAGATTGAATTATAAATATTTATATGAGAAAGCAAAATTAGAATAAATATTAAGGTGGGGTAAAAAAGATAAATGATAGCCAATAGGGCAACATTGTTAATCCAAGACTCAAATGGCTATCTAAATACAGTTGAGGCATTAAACTGGGGCTCTAATTCTGTCAGGAGCCAGATTGCTAAATATTCTAAAGCAAGAATGGAGAAAGAGAAATATGAACAAATTAGAAAAACGTTAAGACATAGTGGGTCTTCAATCATGGGTGACTGCGGTGATCATAAATAAATTGTGCAACTGTCATGTGGCATTGAAAGAGAGAGATTTCTACAATGTATCCAGGACTGCTTTCTGAGTCTTTGCATTTTTAATCCAACAAAAGACAGGGCTGCTGTGCTGTGTGTTGTAGAAAATTAATCACAGCAAACAAAGGAATGTGGCAGCATTTAGGTGCATCAAGCAGGTTTGATTTTAAAGTGTAGCTAAAACAGTTGGAATCAAAAATAAGGCACTTCGAAAAATATTAGGTAGAAAAACAGTTTTCTGGATGAGCTGAGAATTAAAAACATAAATCAAGACTTAAAGAACATAAGAACTGAATATAGAAAATAGAAAAGCAAAAAGGAAGCCAAAACAAATATCATGTAAAAAAGGGAAAATTAAAAATGAATTTTGTAAACATACGAAGTAGAAGAATAATACAAGAAAGGATAGGGTAATTAGAGCCAAAAAGGAAATCTTCAATCCCTAAACTATTCTCGAGACAAATAAATTCCAAATTCTCTAGCCTCTCTATATAACTGAAGTTGCTCATCCCTGTGGACCTTCCACAATACACTAACACCTCTTCTAAATTGTGGCTAAATAAGAAATTTACAAGAGTTAGCACAGCTTTTATGCTTTTCATTCTAATTTAAAAAAAAACACAAATCACTTATGCTTTTTAGCAGTCTTATCAACATGTCTTGCACCTTCAAAAGGCATCTTGTACGTGCAGTTGACAGAGTAGATGCAGCGTCAGCTAAAATCACAAAAGGTTAGCTACAAGTTAGTCTTAAAAAGTAGCAACCAAGCATTCTGCTTTACGTCTAGAGGAACAGAACTAAAAATGCTATACAAATACCAGGCAAGACCACCTCCAATAAAAGAGAATCAACATTCAATAAGATTACGAAATTTTCCACAATCAACACTCTGAAGGAAACCATAGGCCAGAAACAGAACTAGACTGGCCATATCAATACAATAACTACAAGAGCAAATCAGAGGCTAGAAATACTGAAGCAAGTAACTCACCTTCTGATCAAACCCTGTCCACTCTCTACAAGCTACAAGTCAGGAATGTGATGGAATATTCCCCAGTTGCCTGGATGAGTGCAGCTCCAGCAACACTCAAGATGCTTGACACCACCCAAGACAAAATAATCTGCTTGATTGGCACCACATCCACACCCTCTGCCACTGACGGTCAACAGCAGCAGCAGCAGGACATACCATTTATACAGTGCACTCATGAATTCACCAAAAATCGTTTTGACAGCACATTCCAAACTCTCAACCACAACCACCTGGGTCAAGTGCAGCAAATCCATGGGAACATCAGCATGCAAGTTCCTGTCAACCCACTCATCACCTTGGCTTGGAAATATATAACCACTGTCAGTGTTGCTAAGTTAAAATGCCTACCTCCTGTGAATGCATAACAAAATATTAATTCCACACTCTAGGTTCTTCAGGAAGGTGTAACAGCATCTTTATCTGTGACCTGACAGGCAGTCTATAAATTTTATGCATTTCAATGAAATCACTTCTCATTTTTCTAGGTTTTAAATTTTGATGACGGCCATTATGTTAGTCCACCTTTTTAGCTGATGGACTCTATTACCATAGGTTAAGGCTTTTACTGCAAGTGTTTTGATTTTTCTGAGACTCGGTCAGAACAAAATTGTTTCCTAAGGCGACAAAAAGAACATAGTTCTAGCAATGCCATTACCATTTTTGGCCCAATCCCCTCACCCTTTTTTCTAATATTGGGACCCCAGCACCATATGGCCCAACCTTTAGTTTTATAATAAATGAAAGGATTTTTAAAAAACTTTTTACCCTTCTTAGAAGGTGGAAGTGTCTGTATTTTGGCAGGAGCCTTGTGTGAGCTCTTAATACTGCTGAGAGATGAATACACTGGCGATGAATCTTCATCACTGTCTGATTTTAAGAGATCTGAAGGGAAAATAAAACATTACCTCGAATTAGTAATGGTAAAGTTTACATGTTCATTAATGAGAACTTGTCATCAAAAGTTGCTTATAACATTGAAATATCATGAGGGGACTTTACAAAGGCAGAGGAAGATGGGCACTGATTCAGAAACACTTCATAAGAGAAATTATCCAAATAGATGGAAGTCAAGCCAAAGGAGGAAATATTAACTATCTGAAAAGGGGCATGAAACCAACTGACTTAAAGGTGAACAGGCTACCAACTAAGCTACAACTGAAGTGTGATCAAAGAATTAGGTTTAAAGGGGTGAGAAAGCTATGCTAAATGAGGAAATGAAGGTACAGAAGAGGTACTGGGAGATGGAATTCCAGAAGCTGAAGCATGGCAATTTGCAGTATGAGCAAAGATTGGTTGAATAAAAAGGTGCATAAGAATCCAGCAGGAGAGGAATGAAGAGTTTGAGGTGAGATGTAAGCTGTGGAACTTAAGAGATAAGCACTAAACCAAAAGTGGGCGGCACAGTGGCACAGTGGTTAGCACTGCTGCTTCACAGCGCCAGAGACCCGGGTTCCAACCCTGCCTCAGGCGACTGACTGTGTGGAGTTTGCACATTCTCCCCGTGTCTGCGTGGGTTTCCTCCGGGTATTCCAGTTTCCTCCCACAGTCCAAAAGTGTGCAGGTTAGGTGAATTGGCCGTGCTAAATTGCCCGTAGTGTTAGGTGAAGGGGTATATGTAGAGGAATGGGTCTGGGTGGGTTGCGCTTCGGCGGGTCGGTGTGGACTTGGGCCGAAGCGCTGTTTCAACACTAAGTAATCTAATCTAATCTAAAACTCAGGATGCTGGGAGATCTGAAACAAAACCAGGAATTGCTGGCCAAACTCAGGTCTGGCAGCATCTATAGGAAGAAAGCAGAATTAAAGTTTTGACTTCGGTGACTCTTCATAGCGATAGAAATGAGCTTTCTGCATTCATCTTCTCGGTGCAATACTTTGAAATCCATCTAGTGGCAGAGGTTGGCAATGCAAGCAGCAGCTGGACTTCCAGAACTACTGGTACTGACTGTTGTCTGCCACTAGGTGGAGTCCAAAACCTTTCGAGTGAATCCAAGAATGGAACCAGTAGCAAAGAGAAGAATAGACCTGGATCTGAAGGTAAGAACAGAGGCTGAGGTACAGCATTCTGGGAAACAAGCTGGGAAGGTGATGGGGGGATCCCAGTCAAGCAGGAGGGGGGCAGAGAGAAAGGAGGACTGTGGAGACGGCAGAAGCATATTTGATTGCTTGAGTAAGCCATTTGAGCAGGCAACCATGGAGTTTGACAAAGGATAACAAAATGTTTAACAGTTAAAAACAGAAACTGAAGAAATTTATGAAGAAAAAAAGTTGACGAAAGTCTCTACTCGAAACATTAACTGATTTTTGTCTCTGCTGATGCTGCCAAATCTATTGAATTTTTCCAGCAGTTTTTTTTATGTTTCACATCTCCAGCATCCATAGTTCTTTGTTTTATTTTAAGTTATACTGACACTTGGGGGTGGGGGTTCCTCACTTAAAATCAAATTGCTTAATCTTACTTTCATGTTTCAACAGTGATTCCTGTGGGAAACCAGGCTTCACTTAAAGTGATGAATTGCAAGTAAAATTATGCATGAAATGTTTTCTGAGGTACCTTAAAATGAACCCATTATAAAGTAGCAAAGGTTGTGCTAACTGAGACACTGGAAAATCCTTGCCACCCAGTTGCTGAACACTCAAAAGAAAACTACAGTTAATTATTCTCAATAGCCTGGGCATGCTGAATCCAATTATCATGCTCTAAGTTCCATCTAGCTGAGATCAACTAATCTTGAAATTTCAAGATTTGGGACAGAAATTCAATGTTATCTATTTGCTATTGAGTATCAAATTAGGTTACCCGCTTATATGATTAATTGCGGAAAACAATGCAATTTCTTAATTCTTTTTCGCCAATGAAAAGCAAAACACAAATAGGATAAAACGGCCATAATATTGGATTCCTCAAAACGTCTACTCAATAATCAGTTTGCCAGCCTAGTCCAATGTTTGACGTAATCTACCAAGTGTTTAGCAAACTAAAATATTAGTGTATGAACTAAATATGTTTCACTAGGAGTTTGCACATTCTCCCCGTGTCTGCGTGGGTTTCCTCCGGGTGCTCCGGTTTCCTCCCACAGTCCAAAAATGTGCAGGTTAAGTGAATTGGCCATGCTAAATTGCCTATAGTGTTAGGTGAAGGGGTAAATGTAGGGGAATGGGTCTGGGTGGGTTGCGCTTCAGCGGGTCGGTGTGGACTTGTTGGGCCGAAGGGCCTGTGTCCACACTAAGTAATCTAATCTAGTAATGTTGAGGCCTGACAAGATATTACATCAGCCCAAAGATTGCACAACCCCAGAAAGCAGCACATAAATGCTAATCATATGCTAGACTATAATATGCATTACCTATTTCCAACATAATGCAGCTGTGTTAATTGTTTGAACACCCCCCCACCAAAAACAAAAGCTTCACAGTTTTATCACTGATAATCATTTGACCTACCTGCTTCTTCTATTCTCTCATGATACGATGGTGAGAATATGCTTTCTGGTTCATGGTTTTTTGTAGGCTGTGGACTAACCTTTCCGGCACTAGACAGTGAAAACAAAACACAAATTTGTAGGAAACCAAAATGTGTTTTGAACAATGAAAGTTCAAATACTCCGTATACATAACAAGTTTTAAAGTTTGGGAGAAGATTTGTAGCTCGGGTGCTCGTTGTTGTGGTTCTGTTCGCCGAGCTGGGAATTTGTGTTGCAGACATTTCGCCCCCCCCGTCTAGGTGACATCCTCAGTGCTTGGGAGCCTCCTGTGAAGCGCTTCTGTAATGTTTCCTCCGGCATTTATAGTGATTTGTATCTGCCGCTTCCAGTTGTCAGTTCCAGCTGTCCGTTGCAGTGGTCGGTATATTGGGTCCAGGTCGATGTGCTAATTGATTGACTCTGTGGATGAGTGCCATGCCTCTAGGAATTCCCTGGCTGTTCTCTGTTTGGCTTGTCCTATAATAGTAGTGTTGTCCCAGTCGAACTCATGTTGCTTGTCATCCATGTGTGTGGCTACTAAGAATAGCTGGTCATGTCGTTTCCTGAACACCAACTAACCACGAAACAACATGACCAGCTATTCTTAGTAGCCACACACATGGATAACAAGCAACATGAGTTCGACTGGGACAACACTACTATTATAGGACAAGCCAAACAGAGAACAGCCAGGGAATTCCTAGAGGCATGGCACTCATCCACAGATTCAATCAATAAGCACATCGACCTGGACCCAAATATACAGCCACTGCAGTGGACAGCTGGAACTGACAACCGGATGCGGCAGAGACAAACCACTATAAATGCCGGAGGAAACATCACAGAAGTGCTTCACAGGAGGCTCCCAAGCACTGAGGATGTCACCTAGACAGGGGACGAAATGTCTGCAACACAAATTCCCAGCTTGGCGAACAGAACCACAACAAGTTTTAAAGTGTAATATATTTAATACAAATGTAGTCACAATTATGGAATCAATTTCTTGGATGAGATAAGAATTTTGAACCATGGAAATAAAATGTTCAGCTCAAAAAAAAGAGACAAAATAAGAAATTATTTTTGCTTCTTTACAGAAATCATAGATGATACTGGATTATTAAATATTAATTTTCTGTAGCAAATGATGCTAAGTAAATATTCTTTAGAAGCCATCCAATCAGTCAACAAAATCTTTAGACTAACTCAATAAAATACTCCCTTTCACTGATAATGTCAAACCATCATACATACAAGTAACCAAGTAGAAAATACTCCAAGTAAAAATGAATCTATCACTGTACTTTGTAAGAAGTCATGTTTTGCACAGTAAAGTCTGGTTAAAGGCTTTGTTATGCAAAAAATGGAAGCACATCCAGATACACTAAAATCAGATTCTGTATTGCAGGGTGCTATGCGAGGGACTTGAACAGCATAGAAGCTACAAGCACCAGAGTACATGTGCATTACGATCACTCCATGATGTGCTTTCAGTAATCCTGTAGCATCAGGGTAAGTAGAGGCCCTCTTTGTTTACAAAGCTTTATGCTGGTCTGATAAGCATGTATGTATAATCCATTGCATCCTGCATCAGTGGAAAGCCTGTAATGGCCTCAAACCTAACAGAACTCAGCCAGATGATCAGGATTAGTGCAGTTTCACATGAAATCTCCAGCATTTTTGAAAAGGGCATTTGTCATCTCCTTAATATAGTACAACTAGGACATTCTGCACATATCTCTGGAGGTTTCTTGGATGAAAGGAGGCATTGCAGTGATTTTCAGTGCCACTGTCATTACAGGCTCACCCAATTTTGTCATTCACAGGCTACCTTGCAGCTTTGTGATGGATGGATTCCTGAGGGAGCACCAGTCTTTCTTGACACACTGATATCTGCACATAATCTGTTCAACTTCTGAACACTCTGGGACAGGAATAACCAGTTAGCCTTTTTCGTTCTGCCAAGTTTATTACATTCTTCTGAGGCCTTTTCCTCTTACTGCTCCTGTACAGCCAGCAGTAACAACTTCAAAGGCTGCTGCATCCTTCCTCTGTACTTTTCTTTGGACAAGACATACAGGTCAAATTGGCTCATCTTGGATTTATAGTGGTTTGTCTCTGCCGCATCCGGTTGTCAGTTCCAGCTGTCCACTGCAGTGGCTGGTATATTTGGGTCCAGGTCGATGTGCTTATTGATTGAATCTGTGGATGAGTGCCATGCCTCTCATCATGGGGGACTTCAACTTTCCAAATATTGACTGGGAACACTATAGTACGAGTACTATAGATGGATCAGTTTTTGTCCAGTGTGTGCAGGAGGGCTTCCTGACACAGTATGTAGACAGGCCAACAAGGGGCGAAGTCACATTAGATTTGGTACTGGGTAATGAGCCCGTCCAGGTGTTAGACTTGGAAGTAGGTGAGCACTTTGGTGATAGCGATCACAATTCTGTTATGTTTACTTTAGTGATAGAAAGGGATAGGTGTATACCACTGGGCAAGAGTTACAGCTGGGGGAAAGGCAATTACGATGGCCAATCAAGGATAGTAGTGGGAAGTTGTGTGTTGAGTCAGAGGAGATAGGGGAAGCACTAAATGAATATATTTTGACAGTATTCACTCTAGAAAACGACAATGTTGTCGAGGAGATTAGCGAGATACAGGCTACTAGACTAGGAGTGATTGAGGTTCACAGGGAAGAAGTATTAGAAATTCTGCAGAGTGTGAAAATAGATAAGTGCCCTGGGCTGGATGGGATTTATCCTAGGATCCTCTGGGAAGCCAGGAAGGAGATTGCCGAGCCTTTGGCATTGATCTTTAAATCGTCATTGTCTACAGGAATAGTGCAAGAAGACTGGAGGATAGAAAATGTGGTTCCCCTTTTCAAGAAGGGGAGTAGAGACAATCCTGGTAATTATAGACCAGTAAGCCTTACTTCAGTTGTTGGAAAAGTGTTGGAAAAGGTTATACTTCAGTTGTTGGAAAAGTGTTGGAAAAGGTTATAAGAGATAGGATTTATAATCATCTAGAAAATAGTCAGCACGGTTTTGTGAAGGGTAGATTGTGCCTCACAAACCTTATTGAGTTCTTTGAGAAGGTGACCAAACAGGTAGTTTGGCCAAACATGAGAGTAGATGCGGTGTATATGGATTTCAGCAAGGCGTTCGATAAGGTTCCCCACAGTAGGCTATTGTACAAAATGCGGAAGAATGGGATTGTGGGAGGTATAGCGGTTTGGATCAGTAATTGGCTTGCTGAAAGAAGACAGAGGATGGTGGTTGATGGGAAATGTTCATCCTGGAGTCCAGTTACCAGTGGTGTACCGCAAGGGTTGGTGTTGGTTCCACTGCTGTTCGTTGTTTTTATAAACGACCTGGATGAGTGTGTAGAAGGATGGGTTAGTAAATTTGTAGACGACACTAAGGTTGGTGGAGTTGTGGATAGTGACGAAGGATTTTGTAGGTTAGAGAGAGACATAGATAAGCTGCAGAGTTGGGCTGAGGGATGGCAAATGGAGTTTAATGCGGACAAGAGTGAGGTGATTCACTTTGGTCGGAGTAACCGGAATGCTAAGTACTCGGCTAATGGTAAGATTCTTGGTAGTGTAGATGAGCAGAGAGATCTCGGTGTCCAGGTACACAGATCCTTGAAAGTTGCCACGCAGGTTGACAGGGTTGTTAAGAAGGCATACAGTGTTTTAGCTTTTATTAATAGAGGGATCGAGTTCCGGAACCATGAGGTTATGCTACAGCTGTACAAAACTCTGCTGCGGCCACACTTGGAGTACTGTGTACAGTTCTGGTCACCGCATTATAAGAAGGATGTGGAAACTTTGGAAAGGGTACAGAGGAGATTTACTAGGATGTTGCCTGGTATGGAGGGAAGGTCTTATGAGGAAAGGCTGAGGGACTTGAGGCTGCTTTGGTTAGAGTGAAGAAGATTGAGAGGTGACTTAATAGAGACGTATAAGATAATCAGAGGGTTAGATAGGGTGAACAGGGAAAGCCTTTTTCCAAGTATGGTGATGGCGAGCATGAGGGGGCATAGCTTTAAATTGAGGGGTGATAGATATAGGACAGATTAGATTAGATTACTTACAGTGTGGAAACAGGCCCTTCGGCCCAACAAATCCACACTGAACCGCCGAAGCGCACCCAACCAGACGCATTCCCCTACACTTACCCCTACACCTAACACTACGGGCAATTTAGCATGGCCAATTCACCTAACCTGCACGTTTTTCGACTGTGGGAGGAAACCGGAGCACCCGGAGGGGTGCTATACAGACATGGGGAGAATGTGCAAACTCCACACAGCCAGTTGCCTTAGGCGGGAATTGAACCCGGATCTCTGGTGCTGTGAGGCGGCAGTGCCACCGTGTGTTTCTTTACTCAGAGAGTAGTAAGGGTATGGAATGCTTTGCCTGCAACGGTAGTAGATTCGCCAACTTTAAGTACATTTAAGTCGTCATTGGACAAGCATATGGACATATGTGGAATAGTGTAGATTAGATGGGCTTCAGATTGGTATGACAGGTCGGCGCAACATCGACGGCTGAAGGGCCTGTACTGCGCTGTAATGTTCTATGTTCTATAATTCTTATTCCTTGCTAAATATATGTGAAATTCTATGAACAGGAATCTTGTACAGTACAGAGCAAAAGTGGTCAGGTTATTTTCAGGATAGCAAGTATAATAGTGCAGAGTCCCAAGGAACAGTGTTGGTGCCTCAGCAACTTAAGACCTGTACAGGTTAACTTGTTGACAATTCAAAGCTAGGAGGGAAAATAAGCTTTGAGGAGGCCAGAAAGAGATATAGTGAAGAATGTAATGGAATACTCCCCATTTGTGTGAATGTTGGAGTACAGTGCCAACAACACTTAAGAAGCTTGGCACCATCCAGTACAAAGCAGCCAGCTTGATTTGGTGCCACACCAAGAAACATTCATTCCCTCCATCAATGTTCAGTAGCAGCAGTGTGTACTAACTACAAGATGCATTGCAAAAATTCACTAAGGCTCCTGAGACAGCACCTTCCAACCCACAACTAACTCCATCTAAAACAAAGGCAGCATATACATGGGAACACCACCACTTTCTAATTTCCTTCCCAGCCACTACCATACTGACTTGGGAATATATCACTGTTCCTTCACTGTTGGGTCAACATCCTGGAATTCCCTCCTACCAATGTTATTGTTCTGCCTGCACACATGGAATGCAGTAGTAGTTCAAGAAGACAGCTAACTTCCACCTTCTCAGGGGCAACTAGAGATGAGCAATAAATGTTGGCCCAAACAGCAATGCCCACATTCCATGAGTAAATAAGAAAAGTTATTTGGGCAAAAAGGAAACAACTTTAATATGTGGGAAACTATGAAGTTATCCACTCAAATGGAAAAGAAGACTTTTTTTAAGCAGGTAAGAAATTAGTAATGTAGATAGAGGGATTTGGGAGTCATGCTCCACTGAGGGGCATTAAAACTAAACCTAGGCACCAAACATATCAATTGTCACAGCTACATGATAAGCCAAACAATAGGAAACAGACTGAGTACCTTCTGAATAATTCTTCGTATAAAATTATCTCCATCATAATATATCCCAGTGAGCTGAACATTTGGAAGTATTATTAATTTGCTGGTACATTACCTGCTTTAGAATGATGTTTTCAATAGTCAATTCCCCAAATGAAAACTCAGATGCTTCTCAGGAAAAACTAAGTACGAATTCTACAGCAATATAGGCTCTAATTAATATCAGTAATAAGTCAGAAGGTTACGAACCAGATCATGGTAAATCAGCAAAAGCATATTAGAACTCTTCCAACATATGAAATAATGTTAAAATCCATCGTCTTTAGTTTATAAGATGGGGCTGCAGTGCTATGGTAATAGGCAATGAACGCACGTTTTGCATTTTTCAGCTGGGAAGGACTTTTGCAAGTTTGGGGTTAGAATGACTAACAGACTGTGATTCAAAATGACATTGTTCAAATGGCACATGGAAGTTCCAAAGAACTTACAGACTAACAACTAGCAAAAATAAATCAACAAGCAATTCACTAGTGTGGAAGCTACAATATGTTCGCAACCTGTGACGGAAGTTGGAAAGGCTTAACTTTTCAGGGCAAATTTTCTTCAAAAGAATTTTAGATGACAATTCTATGTATTAAATAATGGTCTTGTATTATGACAGAATTAAACATTAATAAAATCTTCTAGCTTGAAATCTCAATCAAAGAATCACAAAATATTAATTCATGACGACTGTGGAGAATTCTACCTAACCTTGTTCCTTCTTCCCTGTGGCACAATTGCCTGAAACACCACAGTGATGGGTGTGGAGTAAAATAGAAATCTTAAAAAAAATTACTTGGCATACTCACTGTAATGATGGCTTGGATTTAATGGAGAAGAAATCATCATCTTCATCCTTCCCTCCACTGTCTGAAGGAACAAATTCAGCATCCCTTTCTTCCACGCTTGGAGATTCAGATTTCATTTTCAAATCATCATCATCATCTGCTTCCTCTTCTGAGAAATCAAATGTATACTTCGGCTTTTCAGCTAGGGAAACAAAGTTATACATGTTACATTTATAATTTACATTCTTTGTACACTAGAAATTAGCTATTTTATGGACTGACACAAGACTAAGAACAGAAAGGTTACCTAGTAATTTCAATACTAAACATCTTTCCATCTGGATGATTTAAAAAGAACTTGGAAATGCTTCTAATTTAGTAGTCCTCCTATGGAGTTCCATTACTTAAGTCCTCAATAACACAGAAGCTTCTCTAACAACATAAGCAGCAAAATATTGCATAGGCTGTAAATCTAAAATATAAATTAATTTTTGGAAATACTGATGAAGTCATACAACATTTAGGAAAGAAAAATACTATTTTAGACGGTTGACTTTTTGTCTAAACTAGCAAAAGATAGAGATGAAACAAATGCATGTATTGAGGGGGAAATAGAGAAGGGAAAAGAAAGAAAATAACTGTAGATCTGCAATTGTTTGGAAACATGATAAAAGTACAGACTGGATTATGGGCGTGCCAGTGCTACATCTCCACCAGTTACTACTAATCTTCCTGATTCAGGTACATTTGGATTCACCTCAAGGCCAGTTTCCACTGTACTGAAAGACACTTACAGGATACTAAATATCAAAATCAATCTGGATTGAAGTATGAAGGGGAGCACAAAATCAGCTCTTGGTGTCCATAATAGGGAAGGTAGGAGATCCTTTTGCATAAACTAGAGACAATCTATCACAAAATATAAAGTTTGCAACAGTAATTGTCTTCACCAAACTAGATTAGATTAGATCAGATTACTTACAGTGTGGAAACAGGCCCTTCGGCCCAACAAGTCCACACCACCCCGCCGAAGCGCAACCCACCCATACCCCTACATTTACCCCTTACCTAACACTACGGGCAATTTAGCATGGCCAATTCACCTGACCTGCACATCTTTGGACTGTGGGAGGAAACCGGAGCACCCGGAGGAAACCCACGCAGACACGGGGAGAACATGCAAACTCCACACAGTGAATTGAACCCGGGTCTCAGGCGCTGTGAGGCAGCAGTGCTAACCACTGTGCCACCGTGCCGCCCATTACAGAGTCATTAAAACCCGTTTGATTCATTCATTTTCTAAGTGTAAGGAAATCTGTCATTTCTACAAAGTGCAATTTAGATGTGATTCAACACCCACAGCAATGTGCAAAAATGACCTAGCAAGCCACTGAACTGTGCTGAATCCTTGTCAAACTACCCTAACAGAAATCAAAACAGAGAGCACTGACATTAACTGAGGCATCAGAGATGACAAGTAGAGCTCTGGAAGTTCTCAATATTGACTTTGTTAAATTTCAAGGACTCAAGTTAAATATTGGCAAGGAAATCACCTGATTATAAGTTGCTGCCCTTACTCTGAGTGAATCAGAACCTACAATGTTGAACACCACTTGAAAGCAGCATGGAGAATAGCAAGGGCTCAGGATGTTATAAGGTAAGGGGGGCTTCAAAAGGCATCACCAAGAGTGTCTTGGTAGGACCACTACTAAGTTAGATGAATTCAGAAAGATAGATACCAAACTGGGCTTTTGGAATGTATAAGACAACAGTAAGTTTTGTGCATTAGCATTTGGGAGAGAGCATTACCCTGATTGAAGCACAGGGAATATCTGGGAATTTGGCGCACAGTGGAAATTCGGTATAGTGGGCAAGAATGCATATTGTTTTTATTCTTGGTTTATAGTTTGTGAGGACTATTCCAGAGTAACAAGGACCAGGGAATAAGGGCCTTCGAGGAATCGATATTTCCAAAAGGTTTAATTTAAAGGGGTGAGCCATGCCAGGAAAACTCAAAGCTGTTTTAAACTCTCTTTCTGCTCCATATGGGAGGCTAGGGCCTGCATGTGTGCAGGGAGCATCTACAAGATTTACAAGCATGATAACGCATGTGTTTCCATACCTGTAAAATGTTAACTGGATGTTGCTTTTCTTTTGGGAAAGGAATGCTGAGGAGTTGACCTAGTAGAGGTGTTTCTCTCAAAACCTATTATTTTTAGTGAATATAAATTTTTGTGAGGAAAGCGTAACTAGTGGTAAGAACTGCTTGAGGCCAATCAGACTAATTTTTCTATACTTTGAGCATTCATGGGTTTCATGATCTCTTGACGTCAAGAGTTCTGAAATTAGTTAATTATCTAGCCAAGTTCGCTTCCTTCATATCAGGACAGTGATTTCTTTCATTGCTTTGACTACTTATGTTCCTCCAGTCTTCAGACTTTGATCAACCTGCTCGCACATGCTCTGACATGTCTCTGGTGCAGCTGGGATTGAACCCAAACTTTCTGGGCCAGAAGTAGGCACACTATCACGACACCAGAAGAGGCCTTACACAGCCCCTCTATCATTTCTAAAATTCAACAACCAGAAATGAACAAAGTACACCAAATGCAGTATAACCAAAGTTTTGATACAGATTTAATATAACTTCCCTCCTATTCAATTCTAATCCCCCAGAAGTAAAGCCTAGTGCTTGGTTTGTCAATTTTTTAAAATGGCATTGCTAACATGCTGCGGGACTCTGAGTGACTGATGTATACATATATTCTAAGGTTCTTTTATTCCTCCATCCCACCCAGCATCTTCCGAGAAATGTGTCTTCTCTATTTTAATCAAGATTGCACCACCTGCCATGATGGAATTTGAAGTCAAATCCCCAGAAGATTAGTTCAAGGCTCTGATCTTGTGATGTTATCACGATGCAGCTGGCTCCCCATTGTTGCAGTTCTGTTTGGTATTGATGATCATCCACAAACTTGGAAATAGTATTTTTGCTTCCAAAGTCCAAATTGTGAATACAGATTGTGAACAGAACTGCTGATCCTTGGGAACAACATTCCCCACTGTTTGCTGTTTTGAATAACTCCCTCTGTCTCTGACTTGAAGACATGAGCAATCATTCTGCCTCTTGTCCAATATTCATTTTCTTCATATTCGTTAAACTTATTTATTCAGCTACTTCAAGGCACCTTACCAAAGGTCTTTTGAGAAACCAGGTATTTTAAGCTTAATTCTTGAAGTTACCTCCACAGAATTTCAATAAGCATGATCTTCTGTTTTGAAATCCAAGCTATTAAGATATTTCTCATTTCTAGAAAAAAACCCACAAATGCTGGAGATCTATCATAGAACTATTCATTTTAAAATAGTTATGGAGAGGGAGAAAACTGTCCACAGGTTCAAGTTCTAAATTGGAGCAAGGCAAACTTTGATAGAATTAGACAGGAGGTTGCAGCGGTTGATTGGTATAGTTTGTTTGTAGGCAAATGGACCTCTGGCAAGTGGGAGGCCTTTAAAAGTGAGATAGCTAGATTTCAAGGTCTATATGTTCCTGTGAGCATGAAGGGCAATGTTGGCAGAAATAGGGAACCCTGAATGACAAGAGATATTGAGGCTTTGACCAGAAAAAAGGTGTGGCTCAGGTAAAGGCAGAGGGATCAAGGAAATCCCTGGAGGTATACAGGAAATACAGGGATTTACTTAAGGAGGAAATCAGGAGGGTGAAAAGGGGGAAATGAGGTAGCCTTGGCTGAGAAGATCAGGGTGAATCCAAACAGGTAATTTAAGTATAGAAAGGAAAAAGAACAAGAGAGAGAGAGAGAATAGGGCCCATCAAGGACCAAAGTGGATATGTATGTGTAAAACCACAGGAGATGGGCAAGGTTCTCAATGAATATTTCTCATGTGTTTACCATGGAGAAAGGCATGAAGACTTGGGAACTTGGGAAAGTTAGTGGTGATATCTTGGGGACAGTATACATCACCATAGTGTGGTGTTGGATGTATTAGAATGTACGAAGTTGGATAAATTTCCTGGTCCTGACCAGATACATCCAAGAACGTTGCAAAAGGCAGGGACCCTGGCTGATATTTTTGCATCATCGTTAGCCACGGGTGAGGTCCCAGAAGTTTGCAGGGCAGTGAATGTGCCCTTATTCAAGAAGGGCTGCAAAGAAAAGCCTGGGAACAATAGACCAGTAAGCTTAACATCTGTGGTGACTAAGTTACTTGAGAAGACTCTGAGGGATAAGATATACATGAATTTGTAAAGACAGCTTGATTAGGAATAATCAGCAGGACTGTGAATGGAAGATGTTGCCTCACAAATTTGTTAAGAGATCTTTGATGAAGTGACCAGGAAGTGACGAGGGCAGGGGGCAGACATAGTCCATATGGATTTCAGTAAGGCCTCTAATAAGGTTCCACATGGTAGGCTGCTCTGGAAGGTTAGATTGCATGGAATCCAGAGCGAGCTGACAAATTGGATGCAAAATTGGCTTGACGGTAGGAAGTAGAGGATAATAGTGGAAGGATGCTTTGTCAGACTGGAGGCCTGTGATTAGAGTCTGACAGCATGGAGACAGGCCCTGTGGCCCAAACTGGTCCATGCCGACCACAAGTGTCCATCCACGCTAACCCCATTTCCCTGCACTTGGCCCATATCCCTCTAAACCTTTCCTATCCATTTATTTGTCGAAATGCCTTTTAAATGTTGTTATTGTGCCTGCCCCAACCACTTATGCTGGCAGCTCATAACCATCACTGTTTGTTATCAAAATCAATGATTTGGGTGAGAGTGTACAAGGCTAGATTAGTAAGTTTGCTGATGACACTAAAATAGGTGGCATCATGGACAGTGAGGAAGATTTTCAGAAATTGCAGCAGGACCTTGATCAGCTGGGTAAGTGGGCTTAGAAATGGCAATGGAGTTAAATATAGATAAGTGTGAGGTCTTGCATTCTGGAAAGTCAAATCAAGTTAGGAGTTTCATGGTGAATAGTAGGGCCTTAAGGAGTGTAGTGGAACAGAGGGATCTTGGAGTTCAGGTTCACAGCTCTCTAAAAGTGGAGTCACAGGTAGACAGGGTAGTGAAGGAGGCTTTTGGCACACTGGCCTTCATCGGTCAGGGTACTGAGTATAGAAGTTGGGAAGTTATATTGCAGTTGCACAGACGTTGGTGAGGCCGCACTTGGAGTATTGTGTTCAGTTTTGGTCACTTTGTTATAGGAAGAATGTTATTAAACTGGAAAGAGTGCAGAAGAAACTTACAAGGGTGCCTGGACTCAATGATCCGAGTTGTAGGGAGAGGTTGAATAAGCTAGGACATTTTTCTTTAGAGCATAGGAGACTGAGGGGTGACCTGTACAAGATCACGAGAGACATAGGTAGGATGAATGCACTTACTTTTTTCCCAGGGTTGGGGTATTGAGGACGGTATGCATATGGAATGAGCTACCAGCATAAGTGGTTGGGGTGGGCACATTAACAACATTTAAAAGGCATTTGGACATATAAATGGATAGGAAAGGTTTAGAAGGGTGTGAGCCAAGTGCAGAGAAATGGGGTTAGCGTGGATGGGCATTTTGGTCGGCATGGACTAGTTTGGGCAAAAAGGCACGTCTCAATGTTGTAGGACTCTGACCATCACAGCAGGTCGGATAGCATGCCTGGAGAGAGAACAAGCTAATGTTGAACCAAGATGACTCCTCTTATTTCTAAGTATTCTTTCAATGTCTCCTTTAGAAAAAAAATCATTTTTCTCTCTTACCATCAATATTAAACTAACTGAAAATGTTCTAAAAATTAGAATTATATTATTTCCTAGTCTTCTGAATGTACTCCCCACGATCTGCAGTTAAGAAGTTTGGAACCTGTAATAATGCCAAGAAAAAAAACAAGAGACTTTTGATACCTATTTTGTGACTGATTTCAGGTATACTATGAAGAAACTTTATACCCACCAGTGAAAGAAGAAAACCCTCAGAAAGAGCATCCAAGAGAACACTCATGGCCTATCCATCAAGTCATTAATTTGATTTTGCTGGTTGTAGAAGGGGACGATGACCTGACTTGAATGGGCCAGACTATGATCAACAAGATGCTGAAACAATGCAAGAACACAGACTATGGACAAGAGAGAACATAATGCTTTGCAGAGCACAATTTCAAAAATTTGCAGATGACACAGAACCTGAAAGTATTGTGATCGATGTATCTAGAAAACAAAGATAGGCTAATTGTTGAGACCATTACTATTTTTCTCATTTTTGGTTTGGAGCAGAGTTGCAGTTGAGAATTGAATTTTGAACAGCAGTTTCTTTTCAAAATGTTGGCAACTGGCTTGGGAAAATAATGGAGGTTAATTACTACTCTGATATACAGTGGACTATTTAGCACAGATGTTGTTAGGCTCAAGGAATGGCAACTGGTTGCACATTGAATTGGTCAATCAAGGGAGTACCGGTGCTGGTCAAATAACCATGAGAATGTTTAAAAAAAGAGTAAACAAAGAATGAACTGGGGTTTTGACTGGGTTTTAGGCAGGCAATATTTCAAGTTGCCAAACTTGAAAGTTGTATTTGTTTGGTTGTGTTCTCTCTTGTTCTTCTTCAGTTAGTAATTTGTTGAACGTTCTGAGAAAAGGACCAGTGTCTGTAAGAAATAGGTTAAAAAGTCTTCAAAGATTTGTGGAAGCTGTCTTCAGAATTCAAAGAAGGTACAGATTCCTAGTATCTGTAATACAACTCAGTATCAAAGAATTTCATGAAGGCTTGATATTGATCACGGAAACAGTTATTGAACAGAAATTTAGATGCTTTTATTTACTTTCTTGCAATTTATCCCTAACCTGTATGACAATGAAAAAGTGAGGGCTTTATATTCTATGATGATTAGGCTTAGATCATAGGTATGAAATAGATGGTCTTATTATTTATCCGTGTTCTGCTAAAGTTACATTATTAATAATAAAATTCTAATTTTTGTTTTCAGTTGTAAACTTGGTGTCCAAGATCTGTTAGTTATCAAGTTTGGTTAGGAGTAATAGAGCAATTTTGAGGGATTACTAAATTTCACGGCATTGTGAATCCGGTGATAATGAAGCTGATTTCATTTGGCTTGCTATCCCTGTTTCATAACATGACGACAGATGAAACTTAATGCAGAGAAAAGTAATACAATGCATTCTGATGAGAAGAATAAGGGGAAGCAATATAAAATTCTAAAACAGGCTCCGAAGCAGAGGAAAAATCAAATGCAAACAGCATGACCATGCAAGCATGACCCTGACCATCCCGTAGCTGGTCATTTTAACACAGCCTCCTGCTCGCATGCCCACTTGTTTGTCCTCAGCATGCTGCAATGCTCCAGAAAATCCCAGTGCAAACTGGAGGAACAACATCTTATCTTCAAACTAGGCACTTTACAACCGTCTGGACTCAATGTTGAGTTCAACACCTTCAAACTATGAACCTATTACTTCCGTTTCTTTTAGCTTTGGTTGTTACATTGTCTGTCACCCTCTCTCCCCACCCCCCAACCTCAGCAGGGCTGTCTGTTCTTTCCAGTCTGGTAGTCAGACACACCATTGTTTTGGTATTATTACATTCTGATCACTTAAGCTGAACTATCATGGGGAGAATGTGCAAATACAAAGTTGCCAAAGGGTGGAATAGAACCCAGATTCCTGGCAGTGTGGAAGCATGAGGCAGCACTGAGCCACCATTTTGCCTGCATGTTTCATGTAACAGTTCAGCATTTTGGTTCCTACCCAATAAATTAGCATAATTTCACTATCCATGTTTTGCAATTCTATTTTACTTTTCTTTTCCAAGACAGGTCCATATAAAGATTGCGAATATATTTTGCACACATCATCAAACCTGCCATCCACAGTGTGGGTTAGTTACTGAGTAAAGCTACTGCAATAGTTCTGAACACTACATATAAACGTTTGCTCCTGAAGAGCATTGCTACGTCTGAAGGATCTTTTGGACATTACGTTTGTTCCAGTTAGGAATCCAGGTTCAGCCTGCCATGATTAATTTTACATATAAATCCAGCAGACAGACGAAATCCTGTACATTTGGTAGTAAAGGAGAAAGTGAGGACTGCAGATGCTGGAGATCAGAACTGAAAATGTGTTGCTGGAAAAGCGCAGGTCAGACAGCATCCAAGGAGCAGGAGAATCGACGTTTCGGGCATGAACCCTCCTTCAGGAATCCTGAAGAAGGGCTCATGCCCGAAACGTCGATTCTCCTGCTCCTTGGATGCTGCCTGACCTGCAGCGCTTTTCCAGCAACACATTTTCAGCATTTGATAGTAAAGACATTAATAACCTGCAGCTCTTCGAGGTGTGATTTCTCTTGGAATAAACGTTAAATCAGGTTCTTCTAGATCATCATCTGATTTAGACTCTGAATCAGACCAGGGATTTTTCTTCTTTCCTTTCTTGACATTGGATTTGGAACTCTGTGGCATTTTCCTTGCTCTCACACCTGTGAATTAATCAAATTTGTCATAAGGAAATGTACTTTATAATCACAACCAAATGATCTCACGGCCTATAATTTTTGACATTTTGCAAACCAGGTTTCTATAGATACAACAAAGATATTTGGCACAAGCTTTTCAGATGCCCTGTATACATTCAGCACAAGTGTAACTGCAATAAATTTCTCTTAAATCACCTGCTAAACTAACTTTTTTTTTAGTAACAAACACTCTATAAATTTATTTTTTCACTCTTGGGATGCAGGAGTTGCTGGCTAGGCCAGCATTTGTTTGTCCATAGGTGCCCTTGAGAAGGTAGTGGTAAGCTGCTTTTTGAACTGTTTGACCCCATGTGATGTAGTAGACCCACAATGCCATCAGGTGAGAGAATTCCAGGATTTTGACCCAGCAACAGTGAAGGAATGGCAATATTTCTAAGTCAGGATGGTGAGTGGCTTGCAAATGGTGGTGTTCCCATGTATCTACAGGTTTGGATTTCTGTCTAACGATCTTTGGAAAATTTCTGCAGTGCATCTTAAAGCTTGCTACTACTGAGCGTCAATGTTGGAGGGATTGAATGCTTGTGGATGTGGTGCTTATCAATTAGACTGCTTTGTCCTGGATAGTATGAAGCTTCTTGAATGTTGTTGGAGCTGCACTTATCAGGCAAGCAGGGAGTATTCCATCATACTGTTGACTTATACCTTGTCAATAATGGAAAAGCTTTGGAGAGTTAGGTAGTGAGTTACTCACTGCCATATTCCTAAGCCTTTGATCTGCTCTTATAGCCACTATATTTATATGGCAAGTCCAGTTCAGTTTCTGGTCAATGGTAACCCTCAGGATATTGATAGTGAGGGAATTCAGTGATGGTAGTGCCAGTGAATGTCAAAGGACAGGTGTTTGTCCCTTGCTGGTGATGGTCATTGACTAGTATTTGTGTGGCACAAATGTTACTTGCCACTTTTCAGCCCAAGCGTGGATATTGTACAGTCTTGCTGCATTTGAACATGGACTGCGAAAGCATCTGATGAGTTAGGACAGATGTCTGGGGAGCTGAGATGACAGACCTTCAACAATCACAACTAGGTCTATATGCCAGATATGATTCCAACCTTCAGAGAGTTTCTCTCTAATTCTCATTGACTCCAGTTTTAGTAGTTTTCACATTGTAGATTTTTGGGTGTAGTTACTTTTCAATCCAAACTTTGTCCAAATACATATCAGACCTTGCAAACTGAATTGCTTAAGACCACAATATATAATTTAGACATATGAAAGAGATGGCCATGAAACCCAAGCTAAATCTGACTATTATACAGGATGACAACTTGAAGTGCAACGTTTTTATTAAGATAGTAACTCGAGACTACAAGGGATAGTACCGAGTAAATTCAACCTTGTAACGAGTGCAGGATACTTTTCATATAATCCTTCGCTATAAAGTTACCTTTGACAAAGCATTGTTTGTTTCCATTACTGATTTGCCATATCATCTCCCTTCAAGCATTACAGCTACAATTTGTCCTACTGGGTTCATCCCCAGGAAATAAGACTGGGGCCACCAACTGGTTAGTTAGACCCCCATCCTGCAGCACTGTGGGAACGCTAAGTGAGTTCCTAGAGGAGTTTCTACTAGGAAAGAAAGCGAGGGCTATCATATTGGAGAGTATGGTGCTCACGTGTGTGCATGTGTTTTTTGAGGGGGGGAAGAGAATGCTGCCTCTAGTGGGCAAGGGACACCCTCCAATTTCCCCTTTTATATAAAAATTGTGAATCCCACTCTCTCCAGATTAACCAGACCGTGTATTATTGTGTTGCCCGTGCCATATCACTGTGAAATTGAGAGTTTGATTATTGAAACAAACTCAATTGACCCTTCAACTATTTGTTTACATTTTGACATCTGCCTTCCTTCTGAATTGTGTGTGAACTGAAGGGTGGATGGAAAGGTGGTGAGTTAGCCATCCTTCCTATATAATATACACCTGTCAAAACACATCTTACGGGTGCATGAAATATCCAGTCCAAAGTTAGCATTTATGATAATGTTAGGTCAATGATCTATTGACAGAGGCGAAAAAATTTACAAACGCAACAGGTTTTCAGCAAATACAGAGCAGGGATAGTGGGGTAGAAGGAAAAGACCGGAATGGAAGGTTTGTGACAGAGTGGAATGTAAAACAGCTAGGACAAAAGGTATGATGCCACAAAAGGACAGGGTATGAAAAATGTCCTTAGATAAGGAGCGTCAGAGGAAAGGTAGTAAGGTACCTTTATATTGGGGGGGAGAGAAGTTGTTCAGTTGGTTTATTACCAATATTAATCACTAATCTATCCTCAGAAATCAAGAGACTAACATTAAATATTTAAGGAAATGGAAAGAAAAGTGGAAGAAAAGGGAAGGAAAGGGTGGAATTTGGAAGCTAAATTGATGAATTTCCAGTGTGAGAACAGAAAGCACCAGTAATACAGTTATCAGTGTACTGAGTAAGGAAAAATGTTTAGCAAAGTGAACTCACTAGTGTCATGAAAAAGAAAGTTTTATGTATCCCATAAAAAGATGGATATTAAGACTTACTCAGATTCTAATAGCTACACTTTTTATTCAGAGGAAGTTAGTGGAGTCAAATAAATTGTTCCAAATGAAAAAGCATATTCAGCTAAGTGGAGAATATTCGTTGTGACTGTTGGGCCTGCACTCAAAGAAAGAGATAGAGGGCCCTCAAGATGGAGGTACAGGTCTAAACATAAAGAATCTAAGAAATAGAAGCAGAAGCAGAAGTAGGCATATCAGCCCCTCAGGCTTGCTCACCATTAAGCACAATCATGGCTGATCTTATCTTGGCTTCAACTTCACTTTCTTGCCTGCTCTCTATAATCCTTCAACTTGATTAAAAAAATCTGTCTCTCTCTTTAAATTTACTGAATGTCCCAGCATCCATCACTAACTGGGATGCAGAATTCCATAGATGCACAACACTTTGAGAGAAGTAATTTCTTATCTGTTTTAAATATGTTACCCCTCTTCCTAAAACTCTGACCTCTTAGAACTCTGCCCCACAAGAGGAAACATCCTCTCTACATCTGCTCTGCTAATCTCCTTTAGCATCTTATATACCTCAGTTTGATCTCTCTCATTCTTCTAAACTCTAGACAGCAAAGGCCTAAACCAGTTAATATCTCTTCATAAGACAGACCCCTCACTGCAACTGCATCCATTCTTAAGGAGACCAAAACTATAAACAATACTCCAAGCATGCTCTCACAAATGCCTTGTACACTGCAACACTTTTAAACTCTGCTGTACTAGAAATAAAGCCCAACATTCCACCTGCCTTCCACATTATCTGCTCTACCTGCATAATAGTTTTCTGTGATTCATGTACAAAGATACCCAGATCCCAGTGCACCGATGTACTCTGAACTTTCTCTCCATTTAGATGAGTTCCCTTTCTAATCCTATAATCATAACAGATAACCTTAGATTTATCCATGTTAAACTGCATCTGCCTAATTTGATCCATTCACCGAACCTATCTGCATCCAAATTTCTAACTACTTTACTGCAACTTGCTGTCTCACCTATTTTAATGCCATCTTCAAATTTGGAAGTTGTACCTTCTGCTTCTGCATCCAGGCATTAATATCAATTGTAAATAGTTGGGGCCTGAGGACTGAATCCTGTGGCACTCCACTAGTTACATCTTGCCAACTAGAAAAAGACCTATTTGTCCCAACTCTCTGCTGATCCTCCACCCAAGGTAATAAATGATGCTTAACCCCATGTGATCTTAGCTTGTAAATTGACCGTTTGCACTGAACCTTATTAAATGCCTTCTGGAAGTCCAGACATACTACATTTCCACCATTCCCAATATCCACTTTGCTTGTTATATCTTTGATGAACTCTAGCAAATTAGTCACACACATTTTACCTTTCTTAAAACCATGGTGACTTTGATGGTTTGTATTTGCTCTTCCAAATGCCCTGTTATTACTTTTTCAATAATGGTTTCTAAATTTCCCAATGACAGATGTTATACTGACTGATCCATAGCTTCTCACTTTCTGCCTCCCTCCCTTTTTGAATAGGGACATATAGTTCAGCATTTTTCCAATCCACTGGAACCTTTCCCACACTCGGAATTTTGATCCACTATCTCTGCTGCCACTTCCTTTAAAATCTTAGGATGTAGGCCATTCGGCATGGGGGACTTGTGTCCCTTCAATTCTAATAGCTTGATCAGTAGCTTTCCTTGGTGATGATTATTATTCTAAGTTCCATCCTTCCTATAAACCCTTGGGATGGTACTAGTGCCCTCCAATGTGAAAACAGTTGCAAAATATTTGCATTTTTGTATTTGAAAGAATTTAAAATGTGCATGTGTAAAAGAAAAGATTAGAGCCAGAAAAATGGATCAGTTCAAGTCACAATGGAGCAGAAGACATGGGTAGGAAGAGACTGGTCAGGTGACTTTTCACAGAGTATTTGCTTCCACTATCATGTCCATCTAATGTTCTACACTTATGATCTCGCCGCATCTCAAAATGTTAAGAGGGTTTTCCTTTCCCTTAACTTAACCCTACTAGCCTCTAAACTGAACATTGAACACTGATCATTCTTTGTCATTTCTATTACCATTAGCATAATGTAACGCCAAACCAAGCCTTTTTCCCCTCCTCTTTGAAAGTTCTGAAGGAACCTTTCCTCCATTATAACCCGGTCCACTCTTGAATCACCTCCTTTATCCTCTCTATTTCCATAGGCATTGCCCATACAAATGCAAATTGTGGTAAAAAACTTTCCTTTTACTTCCTCCTTTCCACTGCCCAGAAACTCCAAGCACTTCTTTTAGTCACAACAGTGGCTTACTTTCCTCTTTTTTAAAAATCAATGTATTCACTGTTCCCAATGTGATCTCCTCTACATTGAGGATGTATGTAGATTGGATGACTGATTTGCAGGACAGCTTCATTCAGTCCATCAACTGCCCCACTCTTTTTTTTCAAAACAGCATCCTACAATGTCCCAGTGAAGCTCAAGAAACAGCATCCAATATACCATTTTCAATTAGACAATTTCCCAGAACTTCTGGCTCAATATTGAGTTCAATTACAGATGAGCTTTGAGCTCATTTTCTCCCCCAGACATCAGCTGTTGATATGGATAGTTATTCCCATTTACACTTTCTTTCCACACATCTTTTGTTTGTCCACCTGCAACATTTAAGCGTGTGCCTTTTTACCAATTGTTACTTTTCTCTTCCATAGGCCACTTCTTTTGTTCTACCTCTCCTTCCCTGTTTTATGTGCCACTGTACTTGCACAAAACTTGTTACATTTCTAACTTTTGACAGTTCTATCGAATGGCTATTATTTGAAAGCTTAACTTTCTCTCTCCACACATTCACACTCATTTAAAGCTATGGGGGGGTGAATCATCTCATTTCAGATGTTTGTTTGTTCGTAAATGCGTTCTATTTTGTTCAAATAAAATCACACAATTTGTCGCCACAGTCAAACAAACATGGTGTCTTATATGTTCTCCTGCTAAGTAAATCGGATTTAAAGCATTTGCACTATTTTGTTTTTGCTGGATTTTTTAAATTAATTACTATAGACTCTGGTTAATATTATTTTGTGTAGAAGATAAAGTGGTCAACATTTCATTAGTGTTTACAAACCAGGTTCCTTCTTTTCTTTCTTCAGTCGCGGAGCTTTGACTTTGGGTTCACTTGCATTCAATACTTCTTCTCCATTTCCTTCACCTATGCCTGCTCCAACTTCTTCATCAAATTCCAGTTTTATTGCATCTGGATCACCCTGAAAATAATAATTAATGTTTATTAAGAATCAGCAAAGTCACTGCCCACTAATGCAAAGATTTTTTAAAAAAGAAATACATTCTATAACAATCAAAATTATTCATACAATAGATATGGAAAATGCTATAGAGTCATAGAGATGTACAGCAAGGAAACAGACTCTTCGGTCCAATCCGTCCATGACGACCAGATATCCCAAGCCAATCTAGTCCCACCTGCCAGCACCTGGTTGACTTATTTAAGACACCTTATACAATACTCACACCACATACATTACATCCTTCATATAATGTGATATATAATTTTGCCCTTCATCCTTTTGTAGATCTTCTATCAATCATCCTTTCAAACAATCCTATTATAACTCTCAAATAACCTTCATAAACCCCACTCTAACATCCTATCTAACCTTCAAGGTATCAAGCTCGGAAGAACATAAAGAATAGGAGGAATACTTGGCCATATGAGCCTGCTTTGCAATTCAGAACAAATTGATCTGCTAACTTAACTTCACATTACCACCCATCCCCTTGTCTTTCAATTATCTGAAAGTTCAAAGGCTCTACACGTTTCAGCTTTGAATGTATTACATGACTTGACTAATGCTAGTCCTCTGGGTAGAGAATTCCAAATATTCACAGGGTTCCAAGTCAAAAACGTTTTCCTTATCTCTGGCCAAAAGGTCAAGTTGCTGACTATGGCCAGTGCGCCAGACTCCGCAGCTAGAGGACGCAATCTCCCAACTTCTAGGCAGTCAAGCCCCTTAAGGCTGATACACATTTTAATCAGATCATCATCACTATTAAATTACACAGTGTGAACAAATCCTATCCATAAACCTTGTGATATCCACTCCCTTTAAGAACTATCACAATTCCTGAAGAAGGGCTTATGCCCAAAACGTCGATTCTCCTTCTCCTTTGATGCTGCCTGACCTACTGCGTTTTTCCAGCAACACATTTTTAAGCTCTGATCCCCAGCATCTGCAGTCCTCACTTTCTCCTAGAACTATCACAATACCATTATAGGTGACTTTTATATGGGTTATCAGAAAAGATTTGAAAAGATGTTTTAAAACTTCAGGCATATAAAAGGAATTGCAGCAGCAGTTTTTTTTACAATGCTAATTGACAGCAACAAAGAATGGATATTGCTCAGTCTGGAAAAGGATTGGAAAGTGAGCCAAAGACCCGAGCTGAATCCATTTTTGTTCTTATTCATACATACATGCAAATGACTAGGACTCAAGAATAGACAATAAATTTAAATTTGCTTTTGACACCAGAAGGGGTTTGGAAAACAGCAAGGATGGCATCAAACACAAGCACTTTTATTTAGCACCTTTAACATAGGGAAATATTCTGATTCATTTCACAGGAACATTACAAAACAAAATGTAACAGAGCTACAAGGAGATATAGGACAGTTGACCAAGATCTTAGTTGAGAGTTAGGCCTCAAGGAGCACTTCAGAGAAACAAAGAGGCAGAAGCATAGGGAAGAATTTCAACTGAAGGCAACTGAAGATCAATGTGCAGCGATTAAAATTGGAGATTTTAGCAAGACCACAAGGGGTGGAGGGAAGACAAGTATTTATTTGAGGAGGGCACTGGACTAGAAAACATCAGAGGAACAAGTAGAAAAGACAGGGAGGGATTTGAAATCAAGCATGCAAATTTTAATTTTTTTTTTAAAAAAGGAGCGCTTGACTAGAAACAAATATAACTCAGGAAACACATGGGTAATAAGTGAATGGGGAGAGTTGGGACATAGATTACACAGTGTTGGGTAGAATATGGGAGGCCAGTCAAGTGTGCATTGGAACAACCAGGTTTAACAGTGATTAAGGAGAAAGTGAGGTCTGCAGATGCTGGAGATCAGAGCCGGAGATGTGTTGCTGGAAAAGCGCAGCAGGTCAGGCAGCATCCAGGGAACAGGAGAATCGACGTTTCGGGCATAAGCCATTCCTGAAGAAGGGCTTATGCCCGAAACGTCGATTTAACAGTGATTAAGCATAGTGAAGGTTTTAGCAACTGATGGGCTAAGGTAGTGCTAGGATAGACTAAGTGGCCAGGGAACAGAGTTTTTGGTGGGAATCAAAGATGATGGTTTCTCCTTTTCTAACATTTAGTTGGGAGAAAAATTCTCCTCGTCCAACATGGGAGATCAAACAAGCAGCCTGACAATTTAGAAACAATGGAAGGATCAACTCAGGTGGTGCTGAGGTACAGTTTGATCTAAAAGTACACATAGAAACTGATGTGGTGGTTTCAGATGACGTTGCTGAGGAGTAGCATGTAGGCAAGAAATAGAAAGAGTCCAGGAATAGAGCCTCAATGACAAGAGGAAATGGTGCAGGAGATGAAGGCCACTGCCGATGATTATCTGGCTATAATTAGATAGATTAAAATGGACCCAAATGAATACAATGCCATCCAGAAGAACAACAATAAAGACGGCAGTTAGCTCAATTGGCTGGATGGCTGGTATGTGATGCAGAATGATGCCAACAATTCTCTATCAATTCCTGTGCCAGCTCAGGTCACTGTGGAGATCTCAAATTCTCAACCTTGGCCTTGTCTGAGGTGTGGCGATCTGCAGATTAGACCACCACCAGGTGTTTCCCTCTAGTGAGAGAGCAGACTATGGTCCTCTGGGACTATGGCGACTTTACCTTTAGTGAAGAGGGATGGGCAATAATTCGGTCAACAGTGACAAAGACCACATAAGACATCGGAAAAGAAGTAGGCCATTCCGCCCATTGAATCTTCTCCTGCATTCAATGAGATCATGACTGATCTCTGAATCCTCAACTCCACTTTCTGCCTTTTCCTCATAACTCTCAATTCCCTTGCAGGTTAAAAATCTATGTCAGTTTTGAATATCATGAACGATCCAGCCTTGACAGGGCTCTGCAATAAAGAATTCAACAGAGACACTATCCTCGGAAGAAATTCCTCAGCTCTCTCTCAAATGTCGACCCTTTATTCTGAGATTATGCCCTCTTGTCCTAGACCAACCACAATGGGAAACAAGCTTCCACATACACCATGTCCAGTCTAAGAACCTTGTATATATGTTTCAATAAAGTCATCTCTCATTCTTCTAAATTTCAATGAGCATAGATCCAATCTACTCATTCTCTCCTCTTAAGACAATCCCTTCATATCTGCTACCAGCCCAGTGGATCTTCTCTGTACTGCCACCAATGTCAGTATACCTTTCCTTAGATAAGTGGTCAAAAACTCTTCACAGTATTCCAGCTGTGGTCTGAAAATCTCCTTATGGGTCAGCAGTTGAGGAGAAAGAGCTGTCAACAACATATGACAGCAAGCGAGGCTGCGTGGTTGCCTCCATAGTTACAATAGGTTTAAGGGAGAAACAGGTGAATCTCATGAACACTCAAAAGCATAAGAGAAGAATGCAAAACAAGACTACAGAAACTTGCAATTGCAAGGCATGGAGGGCTTTGGGCTAGGGAAACTGAGGCAAGCAGCAATCCCAATCGTAAGGACAAAAATATCCATGAGCTGTTCACAGTTGTTGGAAATGCGGTTGGATAAGGATAGAGAAAGGTTTAAGGAGACAGATTGTAGTAAGAAAAGCGACAGTTACCATTGCAATGCAGGTTCATCTTGGAATGCAGAACAATTTTGGCAAAAGAAAGCATTACCCAATAACTCAATGTACTGTCCAACAAGATCTGGCAGTGAATTATAAAACCAGCTTGGTTGCCATGTCACTTTAAACCAGCGTCCCTTGAACTTAAAGGTCAGTAGCTGTGGAAACGTCATGAATGGAGGGTTAAAGTTGCAATTTAAAAGCGAAATGAGAAAACATTGGAAAAGGGAACAAACCGAGATATGATACCAAGTTAAGAAAGAGCAGGCACCGTACTACAATGGTCGCCGTGGGGCAAATAATAGAGCACATAGCCATGCAGGAGATTTAATTTAGACTGAAGGTGGAACATAGCCTGGCAAAGGAACCAAGATTCTGAAACCAAAAATCCTAAAATCCAATCAAAGAAAGTAGTAAAATTAGCCTGTGTCATATAGGAAGTCTTGCATACCTCCAATGGCATTGATTTCTAACATATAGCTGATATCTCATGTCCTTCTTCAGTGTGGGAATCTTTGGATCAAGCCATAATCAACACCCAATCATTAGAAAACAGTATGTATATCACAAAGATATTTAGTATTTCCACTAAAGCAGAAAGGTTGACCAAACTTCATGAGGATTTTTACAAACATAAAAATAAGTAGAGTTAAAAGGGTAAGATCTTTTGTTCCAAGAGCAGAATCAGTGGATTATCATAAATTAAAAGCAGGAATGGGTGCGGAAATGAAAATTTCTTTGCTCGAGAATTGTTCAACAATGAAATGCTTAAAATGGACCATTGCATATTAAGTGGGAATTTGATAAATATGTGGAGTGGAGGAAAATCAAAACTAATTTGATAAAGCAGTCTTAAATAATTCAGTTAAAGAAGAGGTAAACAGTCATCTTCCATATTGCTACTTGCAAAGTATATATTCATGGGAAATAAGTGAATTTAAGCAGATGGATGGCTGAATCATCCAACTTATGTTGCTTTTATGTCATTAAACTCAAACTCAATACAATTTTAAATCAATGCTGTTTTAACCACAGTTTTAACAATTCAAAACACTTACCAAAATGCAGAGATAAATCAAGAACAAAAATTTCCAACATACTCCGAACAAAATAGAATACATTTAGAGTTACACTTCAACTTGCCTTTCCTTTTCTCTTGATCATCTTTTTTGTGGCATCTGCTCTCATTGCAAGGCTGATGACTGGTTCAACTCTTCTGCCATGGACTGAGGGTAGAGTTTCTTCAAGTTGTAGCTTTTTAATTTTTGGTTTACCAACCTTGCCCTTAACTGCCTTACCAAACGATCCTGCCAGAAGATCCTCTCTCTCTTGGGCTTCCACACGCTGCATTAAAATTGAGAAACAGATCTTAAGGAAAATGTCTCTATGTTTGAAGTTAAAATTCCATTCAGAAAACAGCTGACATTAACTGCAAATTAACAATATTCCAATCCCATTTGATTTAAATTCTCCTGTTAAGCTATTTTTTTTCCCTCTGGTCTGAGCTTAAGTTTCATTAACATATCTCTATGGGTACATCACTTTGGTTACAGATTAATTCTTATTCAAAGCAAAACCTACAACATTTCCTTTAGTAAAAATTTGCATCTTAATTTTGTGTGGCGATATATCTATACAATGAAAGAAAATGACACTTATTTTCCAGGAACCATCTGGGCAGACTGTTGATAAATTTCTTTTGTTGCAGTTTTGCACTTCTCCCAAATGTGCATTTCCTTGGAAAACTTCCCTCCTCTCCATACAACAGCATGATATTGCATGGAATTGGAAGCAGTATCATGAGAAATGCACTTTATTTTAAAACTCTAAATTATTTGAAAAACCTGAACTGTGATCAGTTTTATAACTTGATGTCAAGAGTTTGTATCTCACTTAATAAACATTGCCACCATATAATTGTACAGTTTGAAAATTCACAGCAATTATCAATTCCAGATTTACGCTTTAAGTTTGGTCACTACCTATTTTCTATTGAAATGCTCTTTGACCTCATTCTTCAATAGATTCGATAATTTTGAATGTAAGGGAATGGCAAGGCAGAATGTTAAACATCACTTATATCTGAACAGTGCCATTGGCACTTCTGGTGGTTTTACCACATTTTCAATTGTTACAGTTGGTTCTTTAAAATATTCATCCCTTGTTTAATCTTTTTATCACAAATAATTGGAGGTATTCTTTTTTGTAAGAAGAATACATTTTAGTTGAAGCTTTTTCAAAATAAGGAATGCATATTAGAAGGCTTGGTTTTCTTATACTTACATCAAGCTCTTCAATAAATGCAGCAAGATCATCTTTCCAAAGGTCAGGAGGAGTTTTTCTCTTCAGATCATCAAGCTCCTTTCCCTACAACACATAACAGATTATCTTGGAATATTGTGCCAACAAAGGCCTGCAAATATAAAAACAAAAGGAGTCAGTGCATTACTTTTGCATCCCTCTGTTTTAATAGTTCTTCTACTTTCTCCTTTGTAAGGCACCAAAGAGGCATATTCAAGATGTAGTTGAAGTCTGGTCCAGACCCAGCACCTGAAATACTTGAAGTGCCATCATCTAGTTCCAACAAATCCTCTTCTGCAGCTGTCTGCAAAGGAACAATCAGAAGTTATTTGTAAAGAAGAGTGCTCAGATTTATTTTCAAGTAGAATTCAGCACAAGATCATGCAACCAAACACTAATTAAAGTATTAACCAGGCCAGGAATGCAAAATCCCTCCAACGGCACGACGGCTCAGTGGTTAGCATTGCTGCCTCACAGCGCCAGGGATCCGGGTTCGATTACAGCCTCGGGTGACTGTCTGTGTGGAGTTTGCATATTCTCCCCGTGTCTGTGTGGGTTTCCTCCAGGTGTTCCAGTTTCCTCCCACAATCCAAAGATGTGCAAGGCAGGTGAAATGACCATGCTAAATTGCCCATAGTGTTAGGTGCATTAGTCAGGGATAAATATAGGGAAAGGAAATGGGTCTGGGTGGGTTGCTGTTCGGAGGGTTTGTGTGGACGTATTGGGCCGAAGGGCCTGTTTCCATACTGTAGAGTATCTAATTACACTGTTTTCAATGCAACACTATGGGCCAGAATTCTGCTCTAGTACAGCATTAACAGCATGAGCTGTAAGATAGGTGTACCCCTTCATCTTTGAGTCAAAATGTTTTATACTACACGTTGCTGAAAGTGACAGCTGATAAAGGAAACAGGTCATCCAAAACCTGAGAGAATAGAATAACCAATAGGACATGTCCCCAGCCAATGACATTTAAGAATTGGAAATGAATAATGGTAAGACTGAACAGGGTGAATTCAGGTACAGAAAGTAAAAGGAAATCTGGATAAAGAATGGATAGGAAAAGACAAAAAAGAATAATATGGTTTGACATTTTTAGAATCTTAAGAAAAGGATAAATACTTGGAAGTATTAAGAGTTAAGATGGCTTTCAGTCCCAGAAGTTTACTGGCAGTAATGAATAATTATCACATTGTTTAAAAAAATAAAGGACTTATTCTTCTAATTACTGGGCTTAAATGTCTGCAGTGGGTTCAATTCATATCTATGTCATAAATACAACAACTTGAAAACATTTAATGTATAATTAAGAGGCAAACAACAAGATGCCACTTCCACGAAGGTAGCAGCACATCAGTGTATCTTCGGAGCAATTGTACTTATAACTGCTTCTCTCACCTGAAGCTAATATATAATTTATACAGAGAGAAATAAAGGTGTGTGCCATTAAAAGAGAGCTGTTGCAGTCCCAGCAACACCAAAATTCAGTAACAGACAGTACAGCAGTTCCATGAAATAATGTCACAGATGCTAGATGTAGGCAAGTCTCAGGTTTCCAGAGCAAGGAGGAATTAGGCATCTGAGAGGGAAAGTGGCCAAGGGAGGGTGAGAATATCACCAAAGTGCAAATAACACCACTAGAGGCGGCAAACCATTTTACTGCCACCTTTCCACTAACTTGGGTGGAAAAAGAACAGCCATCTCATGTACAGCATATTAAGACAGTGAAAACAGATTTGAGGGTCTGAAGCGGAAAATAACTGGGTAGTCAGAACATTAATTGGCTAGCCACCTGATTTATTTTGCAGACATACACACTTGCCCTCTCTCTCACACACAGACACACACGCACGCATCCTCTCACAGGCTTATACACACACACACACACTTTACCAAGCATGCGCACACACACTCACGTGCACTCTCATTCATTCATGCGCGCGTGCACGCACACACACACACATTTATGGGGTGAACTTATATTTCCAGATAATTAAAGGAGGTAAAAAACACAGCAATTTTTTGCTGCTCTAGCCACTGCAAAATCCATACCAGAATATAGGCAAAATAATTTAGTTATAGCACCTCTAAGTGTAGTGGCATTAAAGATCAACTTTCTGAAGTCTCTCTCTGACACAAGTGTCAACCTGTGATTATACTGAGGACAGCTTTGTATCATATACTTGTGACTAGGGAGGAATCAAAGTGAAATTGCTCCAAGTTCTTTCTCATATAGTACTCTTCATAGAATCCCTAGTGGGAAAACAGGTCATTTGGCCCAACATGTCCATACCAACCCTCCGAAGAGTAATCCACCCTACCCTATTACTTTATATATACTCTGAACTTACACATCCCTGAACACTAAGGGCAATTTAACATGGCCAATTCACCTAACCTGCACATCTTTGGATTGTAGGAGGAAACCAGAGCACCCAGAGAAATCCCATACAGACACTGGGTGAATGTGCAAACTCTACGTAGACAATCGCCTGAGGCTAGAATCAAACCCGGGTCCCTGGCGCTGTGCTAACCACTGAGCTACTGTGCAACCCCAACAAATGTATGAGGGTTAATTGGAACACAATGCAAACCAAACAAAAATTTCAGACTGCTGGTGACTGCCTTTTATTTCTTTCCTAAAGCAGAAAGCAATGGTTGCCAAAAGTATGGACAAATGACAGCATCTCACACTTCTGATATAGCTGCCAAGGTGTTAACTACAGCAGTTTTGAATTAGAGTATCTACCTATTCCCTTGACTCTTACCTCAAAGAGAGCTTTGGGTTCATGTCACACTACAGGTGACCTCACTGCACTATACACACTCTCTCTCTCTCTCACACAGACACACACACTCTCCCTCTCTCTCTCACACAGACACACATGCACGCATGCTCTCACAGGCTTATACCCCTTCACACTCGCACACATTTTATCAAGCATGCACACGCACAAACACAGACATACTCACGTGCACTCACATTCTCACATGTTTATGGGGTGAACTTATATTTGCAGATATATTCTATCTTGTTCAAAAAATGCAGAAGCTGCGGACAGTCAATGCAGGCAGTCAATCCATGTAATATTTTGTAAATTCTGCAATGGAAATAGAATCAATCTGACTCAAGACTGAGGTACAGACAGACTCTAACCTCACACCATTAATGCGTTGTCTGAGCTGAGATCTCACCTTTTGTTATAAAACCTGTTATAAAAAGTTATCTTGAGAATGTGACTTAAAACTAGTTCTGAGATTTACATATTAAAGAACTGATACCAGCAAAACTATTCTAAAAAATGAAAGACTTAATAATCTAGGTCTGTTCATTATGTCATTTCAGCTGCATATAATCTTTTGCTATAAATTCTGTCTCTTAGGGTCTTGCTTCTCAACCACCTCATGAAGAAGCAGTGCTTCAAAAACTAGTGCCTCCAAATAAAGCTGTTGGACAAAAACCTGGTGGTGTGTGATTTTTAACTTTGTCCACCCCAGTCCGACATCTGCTCCTCCAAATTCCCGAAAAGTAGATTTTGATCAGTACTTACTCAACAGCATAGTCAAGATCAGTCTCCGTGGAACATCAAGAAAATAATTACTAATAATAATGCCTTTTTTTTGAAAATTAAAATTATTTGATGTTACAAAATCATGTTGACTTTCACCAATTAAAATTGGATATTTCTGCAAATGTTAGTTAAAATGAAATTCACTCAAAACTATTTAAGTTTTCAGCTAATCCTTATTAATGTCAGAATCATTTGACAGATACATTTTGTTTATCAACCAGTTTGATTGTCAAACTATAAAATTTAACAATGTTTACAATTTGGTGGTTAGCATATTTTCAAGGAACCAATATTTTACCTTCTCTTGAGCTTCTTTCCAGGCTTTGATTGGATCAGATTCATAGCCCCGTTGGATGAGCATTTGGTAAAGATCCCTCTTTGATTTATTCTCTAAGAAAATATTTATAAAAAGGTCATATCAAAAAAGTATACAAACATCAAATAAATGTGTCCAATATCCATCAGCTGGTGGTAACTTTTGAATGTAAGATGATAAGACAGATTTTTTTGACAAAATGGTAACACTTCAACAATGAAAATCCTTAACCTCGAATGTCTACAGACCAATCCAGGGTTATTTTACATACATTAACCAAACCTTGAAATATTTGCATCAAAAGGTCCTGGAATTTGCTTTCCAGTTCACATTCACCATCAAAAAAAGTTGCCAACAAAGGATGTAGCTGCTTTGTGGATTTTGCTATTCCAGACACCATTTTAAATCTGCTGTAAAGTCTCCAGCCACTTCAGGAATCCAGCAATAATTATATCAACCACCAAAGAAAGTGACTACTCACACTAAGGTATTCTCAGGACAGCAAACCAGGAAGTAAAAACAGCACAATTTTTCATCCAAATTATAATTCGTGAGCAAAATAATTAGTAAAATTGAAATAAAAAACCTAAAATATGAATTTTATGAGTGAAAATACATTTTAAATGATTTATCAATGAGAAATTTGACATTTCAGAAATATAAAATTAAAGGTACAATTTTCAAACACTGAAGATTTCAACAATGATCATGAAGTTATTAAAACTATTTAAAAAGTTGTGAACATTTCAAAGGTTTTTTTATACCAACTTCTACTTATATAGCACCTTTAACATTACAACATTTCTGTAAATGCTTTGCAGGATTAGCCAAATAAAGGGATATCTTAAGTCAGATGACCATAAGCTTAACTAAACAAGTTTCAAAAATTGCTATTAGGAGGAAAATGAGATAAACAGAAGAGGAGATACAAAGAGAATTCCAGAGCTTGGGGCTTAGCAAAACGATATAGATATCAAAGGTGAAGAAATAATCAAGAATGCATAAGAGGCTATAATAGAGGTGCGCAAGTATCTTCTAGATTTTGCTGGAGGAAATTAGTCATGAAAAGAGGCAAAGCCATGGAGGGATTTGTAAACAGAAATGAGAAATTCAAATTCAAGACTCTGCTTAATCAGTAATCAATGCAAGTCAGTGCGTTCAGGGTTGATATGGGAAGCAAACATGCTAAAAGTGCAATGAAACTGACATTTATAACATATACATGCATAAAACCATTTACTGCAAGTTTAGGTTCTTGAAATGCTAAGAAAAACCATATAGCTTTGCATGTGCTTTTGGTGTTAAGAATTGACTTTTAAAAACAATATCCATAATTCCAAATGATTATATTACCCACAATTCATCAGGAACTACCCAATTAGCTGGAGAACTTTGCAGACTAATTTTTAGTCTGTGCTGGGAAGTGATTCAGGAGAAAAGCACACATCAAGCTTGAAAGTACTGAGAACTTATTAAATGTCTTACACAGTATTCCTAAGAAAAAGAATTCAAAGTAATGAAATGATTTGAAAATAAAAAATTATTATAAATCCCATACTGCAGTGTTGTCAGTCAGTGCAAAAGTAGTATAGTGCTAGATGATTTTTTTTTCAGAAAAAGGAGGAATGGCATTAGATTAGATTAAATTACAGTGTGGAAACAGGCCCTTCGGCCCAACAAGTCACACCGACCCGCCGAAGCGTAACCCTCCCATACCCCTAACCTAACACTACGGGCAATTTAGCATGGCCAATTCACCTGACCTGCACATCTTTGGACTGTGGGAGGAAACCGGAGCACTCGGAGGAAACCCACGCAGACACGGGGAGAACGTGCAAACTCCACACAGTCAGTCACCTGAGGCGGGAATTGAACCCGGGTCTCTGGCACTGTGAGGCAGCAGTGCTAACCACTGTGCCACCGTGCCGCCCTGAAGTTGCTTCAGGGATGACATAGCACTGGAAGGAGACTTAAGTATTACTAATTATGTTCCAGAATTAAGATTTCTACAGTTCCAGCAGATAAATTCAAATTTTAATTACTTCAAATTAAATTTTTTTCCCTCATATGGAAATGAGGAGATCTTGCTATAAGTACAGCAATGGATGTTCTTAGAATTGCAACAATTTTCTAGCATGTATCACTGCGTGCTGTTTCCTACACAAAGCTGTTCTTTCTGTTCAAACTATAAAGTTTGCTTGGGTTATTTCTAATCTGTTTAAAAATCTTTGAATCGATTAAAACAAAATAGTGTTTTTCTTCTCTCGTTCATCTTCATTTCTGTTGTTTATAAACATTTGTTTTGCTTTGTTAAAACACATTGCAACATTGTGTGTTTATATTTCAATAAATGATCACTTTGATCACAAAACTTTAAGGATTAGGATCTTTTCAGCCAGGTTCCTGGCTGGAATCTGGCTCATCAAATACGAATATCAACTGGGCACTAAATGATAACCAGTGGGCCCACCTGATCACAAATTAGGACACAGGCAACAGAAATGTGTTGTGTCAATTTTACAGAGGTAGAAAGTAGGCATCCACCCACGAGTGTATTAGAATAGTTGATTGTGGAGGTAACAAAGGATTAGAATTTAGTTGACAGCTGAGCTGAGACAGGGACAAATCAAGCAATGTTACGGAGGTACAAATAGGTGGCCATACAGGATTGTGGTAATATGGGGTCAGCAGCTCAATGCCACATCAAATACAGCAAGATCAACATTATAAAAACTGGTACATGCTCATCACTTAATTGATTTCTACTTGATTTTAAAATGATTTATGAGATGTGACTGTCACAAGCAAGGCCAGCATTTACCTAACTTGTATTGAGAAGCTACTGGTGAGCTATCTTGAATTGGTCATGATGTTAGAGAAGGAGTTCTCAGACTTTAGGTAAAATAGCAACACTACCATTCAAGTCAAGATGGTGAGAGACTTTGAGGGAAACCTGTAGTTTAGGGAGATGATAACAGTGCATCTTGTGGGGAAAGAGAGAATCACTGGCTGCAACCTCTGGATTTCCATGTCCAATGGCTCACGTGCAGACTTCAGAGGTTGCTGTTAATTTTAGAGACATTATGACAATGAACGCCAATGCATTTTTCAATACTAAAGCAAAATCCACACATTAATCTTACATCATTACAACTACATTTTGTGACAATTAACTCTATTTTGGTTTTACATATTTTTGAGTATTATTCTCAATATTAGAGGTCACACGGGACTATTTCAGCATTGAGGCAAACAAGTCTATCTTAAATAATGAAGCAACATTATATAGTTTAGTTTCAAATTAGCTGAATAAGAAAACTATAGTTCAGGTTAGAACATACAAAATATAAGCAAAATTTAAACACTCAAGTTTTTCATATGTGACTATTAAAACAGGATCTTTAAAAATTATATCAGAGGAGATATCCAAGAGGTTCTCAAACATTTTTGCTGTAACTTATTTGGAGATTCACAACTCACACATGGGTCTTCTTTATAAGAAACAGTACTTTTTTCAAACTAATGTTACTTCATAACTAATGTATAAATGGGAACTTAAAATACTTCAACAGTTTTATCACATCATCTGTTTTACATGTTTGGGTTTTAATAGCAAAACCTGATCAAATCTAACTAAAAAGCCAGAAAGTTCTTCAATGTGCTCCTGTCTTATCACATTTACTTAGAAATACAAACAAACAGTGAGGCAGGAGTAGATCTAAGGTAGTACTGAGCAATTTCACAAAGTAAAACTGGACCTCTACTCTCTAAGCTGGAACCTAACTTGATTGCATGGTCAACACTTTTCTGTAGATGAAAATATAGTGGATCTTGCATCAGGTTCTTTGCAGGTAGAAAAAGGAATAATGAATAGGTGAATTGCTTTGAAATGTGTCGTGCAAATATCGAAGGTTCCCTGTGTGTAGATACGGCATCATTTAGAATTGAGAAGTAAATTAGTAACTAAGAAAACAATCCAAATAAGGTAAAATAAACCAACTTTTCCAAATGTGAGAAGCACGGTGAGCAAATTAACTTTGGAGAACAATGGCAATATTTTACAAGAATGGCTATTTAACAATTCCCATTTAATATTCTCACCAAAGGTTCTTTACGAATGCAATGCAGAGTGAAAATAACAAGTATATTATGCAAAGAATTGAAGAACATGGGGCACACAAATTTTTAACTTTTTTTTAAAGCAAAGTCAAAAGATTTGCTTAGGGAGCACAAACAGTAGGTGAGAGTCAGGTGACAATGCCAATGCCTTGTTAGAGTTTAGTCATTTTTGGTGCAAGTGAGGAATTCCAAAAAAAGGTATTGTACTACACTGTATAATGAGGTAATAACTTTTCTTACAACTGTGAAACACATGCTCTCCTGAGGTGTATTGAAAATATCTGCAAGATCAAACTGATTGTGGAGGAAGAGAGAATTAAGAAGAATGCAAAGTTGGAAAATCTTCTTGTAGGAAATTCTAAAGCCTCATTGAGAGAATTCTTGGAGCAGATATTACCTGTTAGTGCACTACAGTGAACATTCACCCCATGTCCCCATCACAATCCATCGCTTCCAAAACCCAAATATCCTTGTCTTGCTAATGCCTCTTACCAAGTTTGGGGACTTGTCCCAGATAATTCAGTTTACATTTTTCTACAAGCTATATAAACATTTTAACACCTTCAGAAACTGGAAATATTGTCCAGCAATCTACCTAGTTATAACTGACAATCATAAATGATCATATATAATGACCCAGATATGCCAACAGCCAGATAGTCACTGTACCGGTGTAAACTTGCGTTGTGGATTGGAACAATAAGGAAATCCTGACACAGCTTACTGAGGGAACTAATTGGCAATTGTTCCAGTGACTGGAACCCTCTGCAAAAGTCCCTTAATGTTAGAGCTCTGACTTATTTAAGTTTAATTAATTAACCAATTCAAGCATTAAGTCAAGTCCCTCAGTAAACATTAAGCTGAAACCATACTTAGCCCTTCATAATAACTTCCAGGTGTCTGGACATAAAGACTTCAGAATACAGCACTCAGACCAGTAAAAGGGTTTGGCTTTGACGAAGATCCTTTATGTTGCTGGATGCACGAATAATTGAACAGATTGCAAATAAGACAGTAATCCCAAGTGCAGAAGTCATCTGAATGGACTGTAGGCTAATTGGTTATTTGATAAGTGGAAGTAGGGAGTTTGATTAATGGGAGGAGGAGACAGTGATACGGTAGCAATGCTTCACAATTTCAGAAGTAGTGAATGGGCTTCAGAGTCAACGTTGTGGGCTCTCAGGCAACTGCTCAGGATTGTATACCACTGTGCCTCAATTCTTTTGGCCTTTCCTGCAAATTAGATTGGACATACCCAGGAATGATAATTGTATTGGTCCGGGGCATCATCAGTGGGTGAGTACAACTATATGAGGCTGTAACCTCACTAGTCTGTAGAACAGTTTTCCCAATATGGTACATTCCCTGGGTGTTAACAAGGAGGGCTTTAAATAATAGTGACCATAAAACTGTCAATTCTTACCAAAAAAAAGTATCTGGTTCATTAGTGTTGTTGGGGAGGAAATCTGGTATCCTTGCATAGTTTTACATTTGTTTCTACACCTGTAACAATATGGTTGATTCTTAAATGCACTCTGAAATGGACTAGCAAGCCACTTAATTCAAGAACCGATAGGAATGAGTGACAAATGCAGGCATTGGTCACATCACACAGAAGAATACGTTTTTAAAAAGACAGATTGGAAGCACCCCCTTCTTTCATGACCTTGATTGACAGATTAAGAGTTTCATGTAAAACTCTAATGAACATATAGCTAAGGTGGTGTAAATTAAAAATGTGCTCAAATAAGCGAGCATGATTTTACTTGCCAATAAAGTGTTTCTACAATGCAGGAAATGGATATCCCATTAATTGTGAACACTGATCCACCAGCAGTTTCTCAGCTACACCCCTGATGTCATGCCATCAATGCAAAGGCTGCCTTTCCACATACACACTGTTTGTTTAATATGAAGTGTAAAGAGAGTGACGTAGTGACTGCAAAAGTCACTACCTAAAATCTGCTGCTTACAAATGGTTTGGTGCTGCCTGTGTGAACATTAAATAGAATTACCACTTTTGGGGAGGAGGTTTATAGCAACATTAAAAAAAAGTTAAGCTTACTCCAAATGTCCTAGAACCCCTTCTCCAACATGCTCCTCTGGCTGTGATGACCTTACATACATTCAACTATAGTTTGCTTTGCATGCAAGGTTAAATGCAATATTCTAATGATCTACATATGAATGCATTGCTCCAAATAGTATACCACTGGCCAGAAATGCAACAGTCAACCAAGACACAACCACCTACTACTGCACAAAATTCAGTCCATTGACAATCTATTGACATTTTGTTCTTTTTGAAAAAATCCTTACCAATTGTAATCTTTCCTTGTATTTTCTCTAGAATGAAGCGAGCTTGGTTGTTCAGCTTTGCAGACTCTGCTCCAAACATTCCTGACAACCACTCTTTCCTGAGACCATAATAATGCAACCTCAGATCAAAGAACTCCTTCAAGATGTCATGTACAGTTTCGTACTTCTTCAAGCAACCCATATGATCAAATAGTACCTGCAATTATCATAATGTTATTGCCATTTGAACATTTTAAAAAATGCATCTAGCATTTAAAAATATGTAACATCTATGTAAAGTTTAAGAAAGAATACTACCATTGAGTTGCAAGTGAGTGTCGTTTGTAGTTTGAACACCTTATGTAAGCCAGCAGCTTCTGCTTGTGCAAGTTTCTCTTCTGACATTTTTACAACAAACTTTACTGAAGCATCAGTATGATATTCTTTGTAGTCATTTATCAAAGCTGGTGTCTTTTCTGTCCCATTAAGCATTGGCTCAAGGACTTGTTCTTTGTATGCCTATATAGAAATAAAGGCTAAGTATTCATCAAAATATAAAAAGGAACATAAAAAGGAAAAAGGTAGTTGCACTAAGTAGGCACAAGACATCCTAAAATATTTTTAGCTAGTAGGGACACATTTTCAGTCAGAAATGTAAGCTAATTTTAATCAACTGCTTTTTACCAGGAGTTAAGAATTACACAGCTGAATAAATATGTCATAATATGGAAGCACTGATATCCTTATCCACAACTGCAAATACATTTTAATGAAAAAAATGTATTTCCTAAAATTCTCCTTTAGTATTATACTCTGAAACATTTCTGAATTATTGCTCATAGATTAAAGTACAGACTTGGAGTTCTGTCATGAAGGCATGTTCAAGGACCCTGGCCAGTTAATTTACCAGGCACATATAAAGGAAATAAATTTTTTTAAAAAATTAATTAATTAATTAATCTCATATATTGTGAAGCTAACAGTTCAACCCACTAAGGTGATCACCCACAGCTTTATGGTACGTTCAACTGAACCATTACTTCAGAGATGAGTAGCTATCTATATTCTCTAAAAGAAATAAGAGTAGCATCAATACATCCATATTGTCATGTGAAGCTACTGACTTCATGAATATCTGAATGGTTTCCAAATTAATACTCAATTCAAAGTTGTGCTCTACCTGTGTCCAGGTCCTAACTGGCAGTTCTGTAATTTCTATTGTATTTCGATCCAAAACCAAGATTTCACCACTGACAACATATTGATTTTGCCCCACTTCATGAATTGTTCCTTTAAAATTCTTGTAGCTTGGAAGCTAGAGATTCAAAAAAACATAAAAATGAAATTTAACTCTGTAGCTCACATCTGGCCTTTGCAAGATTAGTGAAGACAGTGCAATTTTGTTTTCTAAGTCAACAAGATTTAGCACATCATAAGCATTAATAAATGAATGTTAAAAGTATACAAGAACAATATGCTGATGTCATGAATAAAAAAGCTATTTTTCTCTCAAATTAATAGTGTCACTCAAATAAGATCTCAATACATTTAAATACTTCAGGAGCTTAACATTTGATTTACGAGAGACAATTTCGCTATAATAAAAGATTAATAAACGAACAAATTGGGAAATAATTTGTGCCTAACACAATTTTAAGACACCCCAAAATACTTCACAGCCAGTGTTGACACTATTTGGAGATGCCGGTGTTGGACTGGGGTGTACAGAGTTAAAAATCACACACCTGTTGGACTATAACCTGGTGTTGTGAGAGTGTTGATACTGTTAGAAAGCAAAAAATATAAACAAGCTGATTTCCACATGAAATTCAACATGCAATAATGAGATAAACGACCAAATAATCAGTTTTATTAACAGTCATTAAGGGAGATTTCCAGGACACAAGGTGAACTGCCTGTTCCTCCAGGATAAGTACTTAGGATGTATTAGGTTAACTTGAGTTGGCAGATAAGGCCTCGGTTTAATATCTCATCCCAACAATGGCATCACATGCAGTAAAGTATTCCAAATAAAAAAAGAAAGCAATAGAGAAACTCTGCAGCTGTGGTAGCACATGTGGTAAGAGAAAGAGAAGGTTTCAAGTCCAAATGACTTCTTCCAAAATCTTCCATAGACATTGTCAGGCTTGACATGTTTCCCTTTCACATACTGTCTTTATTTCAAATCACTGTCGTCTGCAGTATTTTGTGAACAATTTTATAATACTGAAATATTTGTTTAGATCGCTTGCTTAAGTCTCTGGAACAGGACATAACCATAACATAACTTCAGTGTGATGCCACAGCTCCACAAGTGGCACTTGATTTTAATTAGACACTTGATTTTCAATTACAGAAAACAATGCATTAAAACTTCAGTCTTAAAGGTAAAGTAGATCTTGGTTAAGTTCATCACTTTATGAAAAGAATTAGCTAGGTTGTCAGAAATAAGAAGCTATAACATCAGCTGCCACAGAATCACAAAAGTTACAGTGCAGAAAGAGGCCATTCAACCCATCATGCCTGCTTGGCATCTCTTAGCATTTCAATTTGGTGCCAATCTCTTGTCTTTTCCCCACAATCCCATACATTGCTTCTATTTAAGTAATTATCCAATACCCTCTTGAACGCATCAACTGAACCAGTCTTCAGCACACTTCCAGACAAGGCGTTCAAGAGCCGAAACACTCACTGTGTGAAAAGGCCTTTTCTTACCTAACAGTTGCTTTTGGACAAAAAAAAAATAAGACACTAAGACTTCCATATTTCTGTGGAAGTCAGTCGAGATGAAGAGAGATGTGGTGTAAAATATAATGCCTGCTCAGCGCACAATGATACTAGTGTAGACCAATTTTACCCATTACATGCAATTTGTCCTTTGGTTACCTGAAACACTTCCTTGAACAAAATGTTGCACTCGTTGAATGTTATGTAAAACACACATTTTACACATGTAAGAAACACATTAATTTCTTAAAATACAAGAAAATAATTGTTAAAAATATTCACAAATATCCAGTATAATTTACCATAGGTAGGGGATCCAGGCCATCAAGCATCCGCCTAACATTGTTGACCAGCTCCCTGGCGTCATAATTAGGAATTCTACAAGCCCATCCTGTACCAATACCTTCAGCTCCATTAACAAGAACCATAGGAATTATGGGGCAGTACCACTCTGGTTCGACACGCTGATTGTCATCATAAAGGAACTTCAACAAATTGTCATCCATTTGAGGGGAAAGCAAACGTGCCAATGGACTAAAAACAAGTGCAATAAATGTAACAAAATTAAAAGAATTCAATGATTAGTCAGAAAAATTAACCACTATATCGTAAAGTAACTGCATATTCACACTGATTGAAGTTTTGAAAAAATATTTTTACAGAGTTAGAAACATTTTAAAAGGACAATTGTTTTAAAAATATGTAAAAGACAATATTAAAGAAATGCAAAAGCAACAAGTTAGTAAATTGCAACATAAAAATAAAACAGAATACTTTGAATTCTAGAACAACACAGATCGGCCAGTATTATAGCGAAAAGACTGGTCGGTGCTATAAGCTATTAAGGAGAAATGTCATGGTGCAACACTAATCTGTCTCTTACATGTCAATATTTATATTTCTAAATTATCGCTAAATAGTTTTCTCCACTCACCTTAACATAGTGAAAATATATCGAGGACTAGCAGCATCTTTGCCACCATGTAGTCTGGTACCAAACTGGCCAATTGGCTGCAACAGACTTATATTGTTACTTCCTACAAAGTTTTGAGCCAAGTTTACAATGGTCATCATAAGTGCTTGCTGAAAAAGAATGCGATAGTTCGGTTTGTAAAAATGCCAATACATGGTGTATGCAACTAAAACTTCATTGACAACATTCCCAAGTATTTAATTTCACATATCCAACGCATGTTCTCATTCTTCTAAAAGATGCCATCACTGTGTTATGCTCCTGATTTCACTAAGTTGCATTCACTCATCATCCATTTGGATGCAGAATGACAACGCATCAATTTATATCCTTGTTTTCAAGATTCCTCAATGGTCTTGTTCCTCTACATAAGCTTAAGATCTACAATCCTCTGAAATCTCTTTCAATTCTAAATTTCCCTCAATTTACGAATTTTAATCCACCATTAACAACAGTTTTTAACCCATTCTTTGGCCAAAAAAAATCATTTATTTGAGACATGCTTTAATTCATTATCAAATAAGACAGTACTTATGAACACAAACTCCATGAAATGCAGTCAGAATCAATGGTGCAGCCGTTCCTTTCCTTCCTGTGACCACTCAAGCAGCAGTGAAACTACAGGTCTAACCAATGCCATGGCTTCCTCTCCCCAGCTGTGGGGCTCAGAGGAAACTTCTTTAAGCAGAAGCATAACCTGATGAAGAATTCAATGCCCCTCCAGCACTTTGATGAGAGCACCATGGGTCATTACTGTCATTAACACTCGATCAGCACAGAAAACGTGGATCAGTTTTATTTAATGGAGTGCTTACTCTATCCGAAAGACTTGGAGTTCCACATGCAGTTCAAAGTTCAAGTTCAAAAAAAAACACTGATGTATTAGCTATCTGCTTCATGAAAAAAGGATTAAGCCCTGGAACTACGATTAGAAGCAATGAATATTTCAAAGGTTTCTAGCCACTCAATTTAGGAGTGTGCAGGTTAGATGTTCCTGTTGCTTGACCAATGGCTTTCCCAATTTACTATGCAAAAGTTAACCCACTAATTTCTTTGCCTAAAACACGGTCTCAAAATTTCAACTTCTACACGAGTTTATAAATTACATGAGGGGGAAATGAGCAGTGAAGGAAGTCAAGAAAGGTAAAATTTGAAAAACATAATTGCCTTGCCATCAGAGGTACACCTTGTAATTCTCTTTGCATTCTGTATAAAGCAATCCTACTTTACAGATTTTAGTTGATTTTTCTACCCCACATTTGAGTCAAACACAAAGAAGTCGACATAGTCTTGCCAGATCATACAGCTGCTCCCTAATTAGAGAGGCACATCTGTTAGTGGTTTAACCAGAGGGTCACCGTACATCAAGCAAGGGGAGAGGTTGAGAAGGGCAGTCTTTCATGGTAACTTCAGGGTGCAGGGGTGGAACCTACGATGCTGGCATCACACAGTGTTGATAACCAGCCATCCAGCCAACTACTTTATTCTGAAACATTCAATCTAATTATGATTCACATGAGCTGGCATAACTTTTTAAATTGTTACATTTTCAGTTTTAAAAAAGGCATTAAGCACGGCACACTCAGAAGAAATGTATGAACACACTCTAACAGAAGTACGCCATTCAGACTTTCAGGCCTGCTCTTGTCATTCAATATGACCATGGCTGATCTGAACGTAGTCTGAAATCCACATTCTCACCTACATCTAATAATCTTTCACCCCTTGCCTAACAAGAATCTACCTATCTATTACTAAACCAGAAGTATTCTAGGACACAACATCCAATTTTCAAGATGACAGTGCCAGGAACTCATGTTGCTTTAAGATAAAATTTCATCATATCTTCATTTTAAATGGGTGACTACTAATTTTTAAAGTGAATTGTAGTTCTAAATTCTCCCGCAAGTAGAAGAATCCTTTCCACATCTTCGCTCTCAATAACTATCAGGATCATATATGCTTAGATCAAGTCATTTTTTACTTTTTCAAAATTCTAGCGGATACAAGTCTAACCTGTCAAATCTTTCCGCAGAAGACAACCCTACATTTTCAGATAATAATCCACTAAACCTTTACCAACTCATTTACACGCTTGCTTAAATGAAGTGATCAATACAGTGCAAGAATTGCAAAACCTGCGCCCACACCTCTCCCCTCACCTCCATCAAAGACCCCAAAGGAGCTTTCTACATCCGTCAGAGATTTACTTGCACCCCCACACACGTCATTTACTTTATCTGTTGCTGTCTCTTCTACATTGGGCAGACAGGATACCTACTTGCAGAACGCTTCAGAGAACATCTCCAGGACACACGCACGAAGCAACCCCATCATCTCGTGGTCAAACACTAACTTCCCCTCCCACACCCCCAAGGCCATGCAGGTCTTGGGCCTCCTCCATCACCAAACCCTTATCACGCCTGGAGGACGAATGTCTCATCTTCCACCTTGAGACCCTCCAACCACACAGGATTAAGGTGGATTTCACCAGTTTCCTCATTTCCCCTCCCCCAACTTATCCCGGATCCAACCTTCCACCTCGGCACTGCCCTCTTGACCAGTCCATCTTCCTTATCACCGATCTGCTCCATCCTCCTCTCTGCCCTATCAGCTTCACCCACCTGTTGCACTCTCAGCTACCTTCCCCCCAGCCCCACTTCCTACCCTTTTATCTCCCAGCCCCCCTGGCCACAAGCCTCATTCCTGATGAAGGGCTTATGCTTGAAACGTCAGCTCCTCGGATGCTGCCTGACCAGCTGTGCTTTTCTGACTACTTTTGTATTCCATTCCCTTCACAATAAAGGATAAAATTCTATTTGTATTCCTCATACTTCATGTACCCACATACTAACCTTTTGAGAGTCATGCACTAGGACACTGAGTTGTTTGCAACTCAGTGCTCTGCAATTTCTCATTGATATAAAACACTTCTCTTTTACCTTTCCTGACAAAATAGGCAATTTCACATTTTCCCATATTATATTTCATTTAATTAGATTAGCTTAGATTGATTAGATTTGATTAATTAGATTAGATTACTTACAGTGTGGAAACAGGCCCTTCAGCCCAACAAGTCCACACCGACCCTCCGAACAGCAACCCACCCAGACCCATTCCCCGACTTTTACCCCTTCACCTAACACTACGGGCAACTTAGCATGGCCAATTCACCTAACCTGCACATTTTTTGGACTGTGGGAGGAAACTGGAGCATCCAGAAGAAACCCACGCAGACACGGAGAGAATCTGCAAACTCCACACAGACAGTTGCCTGATGCGGGAATTGAACCCGTGTCTGGCACTGAGGCAGCAATGCTAACCACTGCCACCGTGCCGCCCTACTGCATCTTTGCCCTGTAACTTAACATATTGTACAGCCTTTTGTCACCTCCTTTTGCCCGCTTCACAGCTTACTTTCCTGCTTATTTTTGCACTATCAGCAATAGATCAACCATTTCTTCTATCGTTTCAACTATCATTTATAGAAATTGTACACCAGTTGATATCCCAGCACCAATCCTTGTGACATAACAATTCTTACCTCAAGCCAACCTGTAAAAGATCCATTTATACCTACACTACTTCCTCTTAGCCAGCTAATCTTTTAGATTAAAATTAGATTCCCTACAGTGTGAAGCAGGCCATCTGGCCCAACAAGTCCACATCGACCCTCCGAAGAGTAACCCACCCAGACCCATTCCCCTACTCCCTACTAATGCACCTACCACTATGGGCAATTTAGCGTGGCCAATTAACCTGACCTGCACATCTTTAGACTATGGGAGGAAACCGGAGCACCCGGAGGAATCCCACTCCGATACGGGAAGAATGTGCAACTCCACACAGACAGTCGCCTAAGGCTGAAATTGAACCTAGGTCCCTGACGCTGCGAGTAGCAGTGCTAACCACTGAGCCATTGTGCTGCTCATGTTTTTAACCATTCCAATATGCTAGCTTTTACATATAAGCTTTTGTTTTCCATAATGCAATACATTATCAAATACCTTTTGGAAACAAGTACAGTATATCCAACAGTTTCCATTTACCCACAGCAAGAGCCATCTTTTCAAAGGACTGCAATAGACTGATCAAACATGATTGCATTTTCTTAAAACCACGTTGATTACCCAATTACCAAGTGCTCTAAACTAATCTCTTCAATAACAGTTTTATTACATATTCCCTATAACAGATGTTAAGCAAACCGGCATGTATCAACAACAATATATCTGGCACTGGTTGAAAGAACTGTTAGACTATAAGTTTTTTTGAGATTTTAGCCTTAATGAAGGAGTGGCTTCTATTTGACAATCCAATTAAGAAAATGAGACTAATTTTCTCACACCAAACCTATAACATCACCCTTCAACAGACTTAAAACTTTGAAGCTGTTCTACCAATACTTTTACAAAGATACTTGGCAATCTATTCCTAAGAACTACATATTATTCAAAGTTGCACTGCTGTCACAATGACATGATCACATGGTTTCTCTAACAAAGATCATAAGCAATAGATCTTGGACATGATTGCTGCCAGGTTAGCCATCACCAGCCATAAACAGGTTAACTCCAAAAATCTATTAATGAGCGCTCAGGTCCTTGCTCAACATTTCTGAAAATAGTATATCCACAATAAACAGAATGCATCAAATTAATTGTTCCACTTTAGCCTGACTCTATATACCACCAAAGTTAATTGCACATGGATGCTTTCATACGGGGTGAAGTTCGTCACTGATTACTACAAAATCAGTAACTTAACATGAAAAGCCCACTTATGTAGAAAATGTTGCAAAAGCCCAAAGACTGCTGATAAAAAAACATAATGAATATACTTGAAAAACCCTTGAATAAAAATGTAACTTCAGGAATTATAGGCATAATTTTATGCACTGCAGGTTTAGAAATATTGGGACCTATAAAATTCTCCTGCATGGTCCTATCCCACCTCAAAGTCCACCCTCATGGGTGTTCTCTCTCTTCTTAGCCTCTAAGAACCTCTTCCTCTGAAAAAATCCTTCTCATCGAGAAGTTCATGGCTGTCTGCATGAAGCAGCTTACTTATTGCAGTCTGGATTTACCTCTGCATTTGGGGCTAAGCCACATACAAAAAAAAACTTCAAAACACAGGTCAAATTGTTATTTGATATGAACTATAACTGCAGAATAGACGAGTTTGTACTTACCTCACCATGGTGATAAGCCGACATTTCAGCCACTGATCCTGCCAACTGAGCAACCTTAACTTCTCGTTTATCATTTCTCTTGAAGCATGTGTATAAGACTTTGCGTTGCCCAGGTTTTAAGCCTGAAACAAATTTATACAACTGTTACTATACAGGAAACTTTGTTTTAACCAGCATGTTATGAACTGGCAATCTCAATAAACCAGCAAAAATCATATACCTCAATACCAGGCGGTTACTGTACTATTGAGATCTTTGTGACATCTGAGTAGTCAGTTGAAGGTGCGAGAGAGAAGGCTTTCTGCCAGTAAGTTTTCTTTGGGCAAAGCTGCATTATTATTTAGGTGATTTATTCTGTAAATAATGTAGAACAGTGACGCGTATGCTCCCTGCATTACATTTCAATTAATTACAGTATATGTTTTTATATTAACTATATCATCCTATTGATAATTGGAATATTTGATCAAGGGGGTGGCACGGTGGCTCAGTGGTTAGCACTTCTGCTTCACAGCACCAGGAAACCAGGTTCAATTCCAGCCTCGGGCACCTGTCTGTGTGGAGTTTGCACGTTCTCCCCGTGTCTACGTGGGTTTCCTCCGGGTGCTCCGGTTTCCTCCCACAGTCCAAAGATGTGCAGGTTAGGTGAATTGGCCGTGCTAAAATCGCCTATAAGGTTAGGTGCATTAGTCAGAGGAATGGGTCTGGATGGGTTGCTCTGCAGAGGGTCAGTGTGCACTTGTTGGGCTGAAGGGCCTGTTTTCACACCGTAGGGCCTGTACAGTCCTGGTCCAATAGGTGCCAGTTAATAAATAGCTTGCTACACAATTTAATAAATTAGTAAAAACTAGAAAATTTCAAGAGAAGGGTGGGCCTTCTTCAGACATAGGAAGGATTGAAAAATATCTCTTAAGTGTACAAATTCTGCTGTATCGTGTTATAAACTCATGGAACACGGTCAGTGCTGAAGATCAGCATTTATTGCCCATCCAAGATTCTGAGAAGTGATGGTGATAAGGTGCTGCTGCAGTCCATGTGGTATAGGTACATTACCAGTGCTGTTAAGGAAGGGGTTCTAGGATTTTGATCGCGATAGTGAAGGAAACAATTTAGTTCCAAGTCAGAATGATTTGTGACATGGAGGAGAACTTGTCAGCAGTGGTTTTTTTAAATGCAGCCCTTATCCTTCTAGGAGGCAAATGCCACAAGTTTGGAAGGTACTACTGAAACTGGTGAGCTGCTGCATGCACCGTGTAAACAGTAAACATTGTTGCCACTGGGTATCGGAAATAAAGACAGCGAACATTTAAGGTGAGGGTGGGGTACCAATCAAGTAGACTGTTTTGTCTTGAATTATGGTGACCACCTCGAGGGTTAGATTAGATTAGATTAGATTAGATTACTTACAGTGTGGAAACAGGCCCTTCGGCCCAACAAGTCCACACCGACCCGCCGAAGCGAAACCCATCCATACCCCTACATTTACCCCTTTACCTAACACTACGGGCAATTTAGCATGGCCAATTCACCTGACTTGCACATCTTTGGACTGTGGGAGGAAACCGGAGCCCCCGGAGGAAACCCACGCAGACACGGGGAGAACGTGCAAACTCCAAAGGCGGGAATTGAACCCGGGTCTCTGGCGCTGCGAGGCAGCAGTGCTAACCACTGTGCCACCGTGCCGCCCACGGCTCCACCGTGCTGGAGCTCTACTCATCCTTGGCAAATAATGAACAGCTCACACTCCTGATTTGTGTTTAGTAAATAATGGACAAGCTTTAAAACGGTAAGTGAGCTACTTGCCAAAGAATTCCCAGTCTATATTCTCCTGTTGTTGCCATGTTTATAAGGCTAGTCCTGTCAAGTTTCTGGTCAAGAGTAATCCCCAGGATGGTGATGTTGTGGATTTAGTAACAGCAAGTGCATTCAATGTCAAAAGATTATTACAAAGGATTATACAAAAGACAGCACAGTGGCTAACACTACTGCCTTACAGTGCCAGGGACCCAGGTTCGATTCCCGCCTCGGGCGACTACCTGTGTGGAGTTTGCACATTCTTCAAGTGTCCTCCGGGTGCTCCGGTTTCCTCCCACAATCCAAAAACATGCAGGTTAGGTGAATTGGCCATGCTAAATTGCCCGTGGTGGGGGTTATTAGTTAGGGGTAAATATAGGGTAGGGTACTCTTCGGAGGGTCGGTGTGGACCTGTTGGGCCGAAAGGCCTGTTTCTACACTATAGGAATTCTAATTCTATCTGCCTGTTAGGGAGGGTCACAAAAACAAAGATGATATGAGCAGGACACTGCAATTCAACTCTTTGAGCCTGCGCTGCCATTCAATATGATTATGACTGATCATCTGACTCAGTACACTGTACCCCAAACCCTTTAGCCCGAAAAACTATATACAAATCATTCCTGAAGGAAACATTCAATATTTTGGCCTCAATAACTCTCTTTGGCAGATAATTACAAAGGAGAAAATGAGGTCTGCAGATGCTGGAGATCAGAGCTGAAAATGTGTTGCTGGAAAATCTGCAGATGCTGGAGATCAGAGCTGAAAATGTGTTGCTGGAAAAGCGCAGCAGGTCAGGCATGATCCAGGGAACAGGAGAATCGACGTTTCAGGCATAAGCCCTCCTTCAGGAATGAGGAAAGTTTGTCCAGCAGGCTAAGATAAAAGGTAGGGAGGAGGGACTAGGGGGAGGGGCGTCGGAAATGTGATAGGTGGAAAGAGGTCAAGGTGAGGGTGATAGGTCAGACGGGGGTGGGGGCGGAGAGGTCGGGAAGAAGATTGCAG
>NC_057714.1:1783734-1824308 GCF_004010195.1 Chiloscyllium plagiosum
CACCGACCCGCCGAAGCGTAACCCACCCATTCCCCTACATTTACCCCTTACCTAACACTACGGGCAATTTAGCATGGCCAATTCACCTGACCTGCACATCTTTGGACTGTGGGAGGAAACCGGAGCACCCGGAGGAAACCCACGCAGACACGGGGAGAACGTGCAAACTCCACACAGTCAGTCGCCTGAGGCGGGAATTGAACCCGGGTCTCTGGCGTTGCGAGGCAGCAGTGCTAACCACTGTGCCACCGTGCCGCCCATGATTGTTCGATGTCACGCCGTGTGTTGAACTCATTAATCCGAGAGCGTAGGGGAATGAAAGTGAGGCCTCTGCTGAGGACTGATAATTACACAGGCTCACCACTCTGGATGAAGAAATCTCTCCTGGCACAAATCACCTGCCACTTGACTGGGGTAAATGTTAATTTCTCTTATCAGCCTAAATATTTCTGTATCTAAGTTTAAACTGCTTCAGTTTCTACAGTTGTGAACAATACTGACTGTTGTGCAACCATCTCTTTTTCTGACTTTATGATTGAAGGTCGGTCATTGGCACTGCAACTGAAGATAGTTGGGTCTGCGACACTGCTGAGGAGCCTCTGTGATAATGTTCTACAGCTGATATTAGTGACACTTAATAACAGGACCATTTATGCTAGGCGTGACACTAATTGTTAGAGAACATTCTTTCCAATTCCCATCAACATGATTTTGCTGAAATTCTTTCATGTGTACTTAGTCAAAAGCTGCATTGATCAAAGGGCAATCACCCTAAGTTCATCTTTGGAATTTAGCGCTTGTGTGTTTGGACCTAGTCTGTAATGCAGGATAGAGTGAATTAGCCTTGGCAGAACCCAAACTGAGCATTAGTCAGTAGATTATGGCCAAGTAGGTGCTAACTAATAACAACAACAGGATCTTCTTTCACTGTGCTGATGACTCCAAAGAAATTGACAAAGCAGGCACAAATGCAATTGCCCTGTTTTTTGAACAGAACACAGCTAAGCAATTTTGCATATTTTTGGGTACATGCCAGTGTTGCTGGTACACTAGAACACCTAGGCTAAAGACCCAGGTGGTTCTGGAGCACTGGGGACATTGTTCAGGGTCCACAGTCGTTGCTGCATCCAGTAAATATTGTTGCTTCTTGATAAAAAGTATTCTGAATTGGACTGGTTGAAGATTGGAATCTATGAAGCTGGAGACCTCAGTAGGAGATGGAGATGGATCTTCCATTTGGCACTTCTGGTTTACCATACTTGCAAATAATTCAGTCTTGTCTTCACAACAATGTGCTGGATCTGCCATCAGTGAATGCAGATCTTTTCTTTGTAAAGAAAAGGGAGAGTCTCTGCAGAGTTGCTGCTTCTGGCTAGGTGCTTAACTGTCCACCACCATTCACAACAAGGCAGGAGTGCAAAGCTTACTTTAATATCTTGGCTTTGGGATTGTTTAGCTCTGTATATTACACATTGCTTCTGCTATTCAGAATACATGCTATCCAATCTACCAGGGTACAATCCCGTATTTAGTTATGCCTAGTGATGTTCTTGTATACTTCTCATTGAGGGAGAGTTAATCCCAGGCTTGATGGAAAGATATGGCAGGCAAGGTTTACAGATTGCAGTTTGAATAAAATTCTGCTTCTGCTGATGCTTTGTAGAACTTCACGAATGCCCTGTTTGAGCTGCTAGATCTGTGCTAAATCTATTGCATTTTGAGAGTGGTCTTGCCGTTCAATACAGCTGTGGGTATCCTTTGTGTGAATATAGACTTTCATCTCCACAAGAACTGCGGTGGTTAGTCTTAAACATTCAGTCATGGGCATGCTTCTGCAACAAACAGATGCCTGACAATGAAGTGAAGCATATGTTTTTCTCCTCTCATTGATTGTGCCATAGGTCAGGTATCTTCTTCAAAACCTGACCAGCTCAGTCAATATTGGTGCTACCAAGCCACACTCAGTGGTGGACCTTGAAGTTCCCCACAGAGTTCCTTCTTGTCCTTTCTACCCTTACTACTTCTTTGCAATGATGTAAGAGAACTAATTCATCAATGGTTATCAGCAAAAGGTTTCTTGCTAATGTTTCACCTGATGCTATGAGACTTTGTGAGACCCAGAGTCAATGTTGAGGACTCCCAGAATCCTTCTACTTGACTGCATACCACTGTCTCACTGTTTTAGTTCTCACTGAGACAGGACATGGCGAAGGATGGCAACAGAGAAGTCTTGAATGTTTGCTGCAACATATAACTGTTGAGCCGTTGCTGGACTAGGCTGACATGCAGCTCTTCGAACTTTGACATAAGTTCATGAAAAGGACATTACAGTGCTTAGATCAATGCTAATTCTTTTGTTCTTATTCAAGATTTCTGGAGTCATTTGATACAACTGAGTGACTTACTAGGTCATTTCAAGTCAAACACTTAGCATTGGATCTGGAGTCACAAGGAAACCAGAATGGCTAAGGACAGTAAGCTGCTTCCCAAAAGGATATTAGTGATCCAGATTTTATTTTTAAAACAACGACCCAGTAGTATGATCATTTCTGAGAATGGTTTTCATCATATTATTTATTTTACAATAATCTGGGTGCCACAATGAGATTTGAACTCTTCTCTCCTGAATGTTAGTAGGGGCACCTGAATTACTACTACAGTAACATCACTACACAAGGATGATTCCAGTTATATATTTAACCATTAGCACCAGGTGGAAAATAAATTTATCAAAATTAAAACCACTCTAATTCATAAAATTAGAATGATTTTAAATTATATACAAAACAATAAAATGTTTACATCACCCCAATTTTTATCATTTTATCGACAGCTTCTCAAATCTAAATTCATATGTTTCCTGCATTAATATTCCTAATATTTGGGGTCAATAAGCTGGATACAATAGGAAACAAGGAAAGGGATTTTAGATTGTATGACTAAAACTAAACATGATTGATTGCATTTTTTTAAGAAAATGCATAAGACGACACGGGCTTCACCTTTGGGCACTATTTGGATAAGTGGGAAACAAAGATAAAAAAAGTCAATTCTTAATTATATATAGGATAGCTTCACATTAGAAATACTTACCATCAACAAGAGAAGGAATAGATCTTTCGTTATCAGAATTTGAGAAAAGGATTAATTCTTTGTTGATGAAGTCATTGTACGTCAAGTACTTTGTTGCTGTTCCATATAAATATTGCTGTAAAATTAGATTTTGAAAAGTCACAACCATAAATACAACAGAACAAAATATCAGCCATTAAGAGTACAATTTAACATCACAGACCTCTGGCAGGCCATGTAGCCTTCTCTGTCTTCGGTCTTCCATGAAATTGGTCAGCCATTCTTTTCGATCATCTATCTTCTTTTTGCTGAAAGCCTGAGACATTGTAACATTAAAGACATCTGATAAACTGTGGAAGGATCACCATGCTGCAGTGTCTACTGACTGATTACTGATGAAATCACAATATTGTTAAAAAGTACATTACCAAATATACTCTTTAAATTATAAAACTCAATCACAGTATGGCCTAAATTAAAAGAAATTAACAAGTAAACTCAATTAAAATACAAATGTGTTTTTGTGCCTTTATTCACTGGAATTAACCTGGTACCTGTACTACACTTGTAGCATTCATCCAAGAATTCTTAGGTTCTGGAAAAGTCCCAGAAAACTGCCAAGGTATTACCCTTACTCAAACAGCACGTGAAACCAAAAAACATGTAAATATTGGCCAGTTAATTTAACATCTGTCATTGGGATAATGTTAAAGAGGATGAGATAGTACAGCATTTAGGAACAGCAATTTACAAATCAAGCAGTCAGCATTATGGAGAAGAAATCATGCTTGTCAAATTTATTAATGTTCTTTCAAGAGGACAGCAAGATTGAGGAACCTGCTGAAGCAACATACTTAGGTTTTCAAAAGGCACTCCACAAGGTACCCCATGTAAGGCTACTTAATGAGAACCATAGTTTTGGGGGCAGCATCTTAGTATGGAATAAGGATTAGCTAACCAACAGAAGGCAGAAAATTGGGATAAAGGGGATGTTTCAGGTAGGCAATCCTAAACTATTGGAGTGCCAAAAGGGATCAGTGTTGGGGCCGCAATTATTCACAATGATATGAATAGTTTGGATGAGGGAAGTGAATGCACTATCACCAGGTTTGCAGATGACACAAAAAATAGGTGGGAAGGCAGGTAGTGAGGATGACACACAGACTCTACAGAGGAATATGGACCGGTTAGGTGAGTGGACAAAAACGTGGCAGATGGAAAATACCATGGGAAAATGTGAAGTTATATACTTTGGTACAAAGAATAGAGGAGCCAAATACTATTAAAATGGAAAACATGCAGAAAGCTGCAGCACAGAGGGATTTGGCAGTTCTTGAGTGAATCACATAAAAGTTAGCGTTAAAATTAATGGCTAATAAAGGAAAGTAAATGATTATACATTATTTGAAAATCTTGCAAAGAGACACCTTGCTAAACCTATACCAGTACAGGGCAGAAGTGGGTACTGCAGATGCTGGAGATTAGAGTCAAGATTAGAGTGGTGCTGGAAAAGCACAGCAGGTCAGGCAGCATCTGAGAAGCAGGAAAATAGACATTTTGGGCAAAAGCCTGATGAAGGGCTTTTACCTGAAACGTTGATTTTCCTGCTCAAATGGTGCCTGACCTGCTGTGCTTTTCTAGCACCACTCTAATCTATACCAGCATAGGTTAGACTACAGCTGGAATACTAAGGATGATGTTTAGTCCCCTTATCTAAGAAAAGATAAACTGGCACTGGAGTTCACAGAAGTTTTACTGGATTGTTTTCAGGTATGGAGGGGTTCTCTTGAGGATTTTGCATAGGTTTGGAAGTTAAAAGAATGAGAGGAGACCTTATTGAAACATAATGTTCTTAGTGAGCTTAACAGGGTACATGTTGAATCATCAAGACTGCAAATGACCCTCTGAAGAGCAAGGACCAAGCCTGCCAGTCTACCCCCTTAATTAGGAGCAAGTAAGGTCTGCAGATGCTGGAGATCAGAATCGAAAAGTGTGGTGCTGGAAGAGCACAGCAGGTTACGCAGCATCCGAGGAGCAGGAGAATTGACATTTTGGGCATAAGCTCGCCATCATTTTATCCCTTTAATTTCCACGGCTAATTCAGCTAACCTGTACATCCTTGGACAATATGGACAATTCAGCATGGCCAATCCACCTAACTTGGACATCTGAACTGTGGGAGGAAACAGAGTACCCGGAGGAAACCTATGCAGATCCGGGACAAACATGCAAACTCCACAGAGTCAGTCACCCAAGGCTGGAATTGAACACACTGTGAGGCAGCAGTGCTAACCACTGAGCCACTGTGCCGCCCATACAGAGAGATTTTTCTGAAGTGGGAGAGACTATGGCAGGAGCACACAAACTCATAGGGAAAGGGTCACCAATTTAAAATAAAGATGAGAAGGAATTGTTTTTCTCAGAGTGTCATGGATGTGGAATTCTTTGCCATAGAGAGATATTGAGGCAGTGTCAGTGTATATTCAAGGCTGAGTCAGACAGATTTTAATCTGTAAGGGAATCAAGGGTTATAGGCATAAGGTGGGAACTAGGACATAAGGATTATTAGATCAGCCACGATCACTTTGAATGGCAGAGCAGATTTGATGAGCTGAATTGCCTATCTCTGCCCCTACAGCTATGGTTTTATGGCAACACAATACTTAAATACAGGATTTGTGCTGAATTTAGAGTCAGAGATATACAGCACAGAAACAGACCCTGCGGTCCAACTCGTCCATGCCGACCAGATATCCTAACCTAATCTAGCCCCATTTGCCAGCACATGGCCCATATCCTTCAAAACCATTCCTATTCATATAACCATCCGGATGTCCTTTAATAGTTAGTATTGAAACAGCCTCCACCACTTCCTCTGGCAGCTCATTCCATACACGTACCACCCTGTGTGTGAAGAAGTTGCCCCCTAGGTCCACTTTATATCTTGCCCCTATCACCCTAAATCTATGCCCTCCAGTTCTGGACTCCCCCACCCCAGGGAAAAGACTTTCTCTATATATTCTATCCATGCCCCTCATGATTTTATAAACCTCTATATGGCCACCCCTCAGCCTCTGACGCTCCATGCAAAACAGTCCCAGACTATTCAGCCTCTCCCTATACCTCAAATGCTCCAAGCCTGGCAACAATCCTTGTAAACCTTTTCTGAACCCTTTCAAGTTTCACAACGTCCTTCCAATAGGAAGGACAGAGTTGCACACAATTGTCCAAAGGTGGCCTAACCAATATCCTGTACAGCCGCAACCCATATACTGCATACTCAGACCAGTAAAGAACAGCATACCAAACCCAACCTTCCATCTATCTGCAACTCCACTTTCAATGAACAATGAATCTGCACTCCAAGGTCTCTTTGTTCAGCAACACTCCACAGGACATTACCATTAAGATGTATAAGACCTGCACTGATTTGCTTTTCCAAAACGCAACACCTCGCATTAATCTATATTAAACTCCATCTACAACTTCTCAGCCCACTGGCCCATCTGATCAAGATCCTGTTGTAATCTGAGGTAACCTTCTTCACTGTCCAGTACACCTGCAATTTTGGTGTCATCTGCAAACTTACTAACTATACCTCTTACGCTCATATCCAAATCATTTATGTAAATGACAAAAAGGAGTGGTCCCAGTACTGATCCTTGTAGCACACCATTGGTCACGGGCCTCCAGTCTGAAAAGGAACCCTCCATCACCACCCTCTGTCTTCTACCTTCAAGCCAGTTCTGTATCCAAATGGCTAGTTCTCCCTGAATTCCATGAGAATTATATTTACAGACTGACCTGTAAGTTTTGGATTTGCCCTGAAACCTTTTTAGTTCAATTTCTTTAAAAGGTTGACAAGTTTTATTTTCTATAATAGTTATCCGTAATACCAGAGTAATTGCAGCGTCATCCTCCGGGCCAGTGTATCTAAACATTACGCGGTGCCTGTCCATATCAGCAAAGTATTCTTTTGCTTCTTTTGATGTACTTGTACCGAGACCTGTGAGAGACATCATATATTCCAGTCATTTTATATATGCATTTACTATGATTATTACTTGACATTAGCTCTATTGGGTACCTGCAATTGGCAGAATGAAATTCAACTCCAGTTCGATAGTATATCAGCATTAAGAGAACTTGTTGGCAGCTGTGCAAAAATACAAAATTACTAAATTAAGTCACATTTGCCCCCACCTCCTATAGCTTTTACTTTTGACTGCTTGCGTCAGAACTTTTACGTAACAAACCTTTGTAGTATTTTACTTTCCAAGATTTGTTGTTGTCTGCTTGTTTTTTCCATTCATCAAATTCAGGAATGCTGTAGAATGCTAATTCTTGTTTATTTTTGGTAGCCTTTATGGAGAAAAAAATTAAAGTCATTTTTTAAACAATAATTATAATACAGAATACTGTGAAATTTGCAGTAATCTGAAGGTCGAACTAGCCTTTACAATAGGTGTAATGAACTCCTCCAAGAATTGGTGCCGCAGCAGAGATGGCCAGTTATGATGGAAGAAGTTAATCAGCAAGCCTTTGATATGAGAGCCATCCTGATCCTGTAACATTTAAAGACATGTCAATGTGATAAACTGTCAAAATTCATGAACTACAAAACAGAAAGTTAACTAAATCTCCCACAGCAATTAGACAAGGGGCAGAATGTTGTGTAGGAAATGAGGGCCTTGGGTGCCAGTTAGAGAGAAGGTGACAAACACCCCTCCTAAAAAAGAAAGAGGTGGGAAGACCGTCCATAGGTTTTCCAACCACGACTGAATTGGGTGAACATGAGAAGGTGATTGGATTTCCACACTGCATTCTTCAATCCACTTAAACACCCCCATTGCCCACAAAAACCCAGAGAGAAGGCACAAGATTACATTACAATCTTTATTACACATGTGCCATATAAACTCTTTTTCTTCTTTCTGAATTGCAACTTGATCTATTTGCCTTTGCCTTGAAACCTGAGTTTCTCTTACTAATATGACTCTAACTATGTGCAAGTAAGGACTGCAGATGCTGGAGATCAGAGTCGGAAGTGTGGCGCTGGAAAAGCACAGCAGGTCAGGCAGCATCTGAGGAGCAGGAGAATCAATATTTCAGGCATAAGCCCTTCAGCCTGAAGGGTTTTACAAGTGGCGATACTCCCACATCTGCTGCTTGGAAGGTTCAATTGAAGGAGTCTTCGTGAGTTACTGCACCGTATCTTGTACATCAATGGTGATGGAAGGAATTCAAGTAAATAGGGAGTGGTTGAGGAGGCAATCAAGTGAGCTGCCTTCTGGTTGATGCTTCAAGCTTCTTGAGGGTTAATGGAGCTGCAGTCATTCAGGAAAGCGGAGAGTTTTCCATCACACTCCTGATTGTGCTTTGTAGTTTGCAAATAGACATTGAGACGACAGGTGATGAGTTAATTGCTATGGAATCCTAGCCTCTGATATGCTCTTGTCTTATAAATACTGTGACTATCAGAAGCTGAATTGAACAAATATCACCCTCTGTCCCCGGATGTCGATCATGGGGAATTTAGTGACGCCAATGCCATTGAACTTTCAGGTGCAATGGTTAGATTTTCTCGATGTAGATGGTTATTGCCTAGCAGCCTGTTCAGCAGTGGGCAGACATTGTCCAGCATGGACTGCTTCACTTCCTGAGGGGTTGTAATTGGTACTGAAAATTGTATAAACATCAGCAACAAATCCCATATCTGGCTTTATGTTGGAGGGAAAGTCACTGATAAAGCACCTGAAGATGAATGTGCTTAGGATACTACCTTAAGGAACTCCGAGGCTGAAAAGACTAACCTCCAACAAGTACAAACATCTACCTCTGGGCTAGGTATAACTTCAATCGACAGAGTTTTCCCACTTTTCCATGATGCCATACTTCGAAGAATGACACCTTTATGTCAATGCCACTACTGCCGCCTCACCTCTGGAGATCAGTTATTCCGTTCATGTTTGAACTAAGGCTGTAAATGAGATCAGAAGCCATGTATCCAACCTGAGTCACTTAGAATCACTGAATCCCTACAATGCAGAAAGAGGCCATTCAACACTTCAACAAGCATCCCACCTAGATTACACGATCCCCCATCCCTGTAAGTTCACATTCACATGTACAGGCTAATTCACCTAGCCTGTATGTCCCTGGACACTACAGGCCAAATTAGCATGACCAATCCACCTAACCAAGCAGTCTTTGGGCTGTGCGAGGAAACCGAAATACCTGGCTAAAACCCATGCAGAGATGGGAAAAATGCACAAACTCCACACAGACAGTCACCCAAGGCTAGAATTGAACCAGGTCCCTGATGCTGTGAGACAGCAGTGCCAGTCACTGTGCCACCATGCTGCCCAATTATTCCTTTGCAAGTGTCACCTATGGCAGTGTTGATAACTTTTTCTATCTCTTCACTGACAATCGAGGTTAGACTGATGAGTAGTAATTAATGGTTTGGGTTTGTCCTACTTTTTGTGCACAGAACATAATGAAGCAATTTTCCACATTTTAGGGTAGTGTTGAGAAACTGAACAAGAACAGCTTAACTGGAGGTATGGCTATTCCTAGAGGGCATGTTTTTAGTACCATTGCTGGAACATTGTTGGGGCCATTAGCCTTTGAAGTATCCAGGGCCATATCACACAGTGGGAATCAAATTGGCTGAAGATTGAGATCAATAATTAATGCCACCGCTTGCTGAGTGCATACTGGCTGCCTGGTTTCCTATTGAACAACAGTGACTACACTTCAAAAAGTACCTCAAAATAAAATACGACAGGAGATTTATTAGTACACTGAATATCTGCATGCAGCTCTATTCTACTACTCTCAAGTCAGGTTTTCTATCATTTTAAACAGTATTATTGTTTCAATTAAGACTCTTTCAGACCTGATCAGTCATGATCATAATCTTGCCATAGCGAAGAGATTTCAGAGACTCTGCATCATCATAACTCTTCTTGTACTGAAGGCCAACTATCTTGATAATGTTGTTGATTTCTGCATTTTCCATTATCTGCATTACAAAATAATCATATTCATGTTTTTAGTAGAATGGCACAACTTTCATGCTATTAATAGATTGAAACAAAAATTTTTATGGTAGACATACACACACCCATTTCCCCCTCTCCCCTCATCAGTTACATTAGTAGTCGAGGTAATAATTAGCTTCTTTACGCAAATTCCAACTGGAACCTGAAGTGATGTCCTAAAATTAATCGAAAAATTGAAAACATCAACAGTGCACAACTTTCTAAGTAACTTCTGGTATGTATTTAATATTTAATAAAAAGACAGCTTGCACATTTGATGTTAAGTTTATTTATAGCATTAATGACACAAACTGTAAATACCATAACTTCCTACTTTTCTGTATTTTTAAATGTGGACTGAATTGGGAAAATTGGCACTTTAGAACCAAGGATTGTGAAAGGAATTACTGCACTTTTTAAAAGTTAAATTTAAACTCAATATAAGTCATATTTACACTGTTGCTTTCTTCAAATAGTGAAGGAGACTGTTTGCTGACAGGCCAACACCAAGAAATATATACAAAGTGAGATTAGCATAACAGAAGTAGCCAATTGTGGATAATAAAGGCCACCAGCCTGACAACTATATTGGCACGTATGTAGCTGAACAGTCTGTGGGTTTGCATGATACTGGCAGAAATCTTCAGATCACCATAAGGGGAAAATAATGCAACTTTCTCTCTGGTAAAATATCTAAAGCCTGAAGCAAGCCATTTTTTTTCCCCTTACCAATTGTTATAGTTACTGATTTAAGGTCACAGCTTATAAGACTTAGCAGTTAATGTACCAATCGCTTGTACCTCCTGTGAAGAGCTGAAAAGCATGAAGAGAGACAGAACAGCAGCATGGATAATAGTACGCAAAAGCATCACCTCGGTAAAACCTGTGAATTGGAGCCACTCACCCATATCTGCCCATCAATGTTTTCTTTGTCTATGTATGGAGTTTAGAAGAGTGCTTGAATTTTAACTGATCAAATTAAATGCTGAAAGGTCATATTTGTTTATCTGTGGCTTGAATCTATTACCTTATCAGAATACAGATTGGGAATCCTTCATCCTAAAACCTTGTGATCAACCTATGTTTGGATAAATGATACATTGAATTTTCGAGCTCCATTTGCGTCCTTCAGAAAAAGGACTTTTCTTATTTGAAACAAACCCAATTTAGTGCTGCGCAGATGTAGCCTGGCAGCTCAAATTAGCAAAAGTACTACCATTTAGCAGCGTCAAAAACATACTGCAAAAAACTGAAATGAAATGCTGGAAATATCTGATCAATCAGGCAACACTTACTAAAAATGTAACAGAATTAACGTTTTACATTCTGATGAAATATCAACCTGAAATGTTAATTCTACTTCTCGCAACAAATACTGGTCAACCCCCAGAGCATTTTCAGGTTTGTATCACTAACTGTTGATTGGGAGAAGACATGGCAGCTTACACAAAATCATGTTAAAAGTTATCTTGCTCGTATAGATAACTCTTCACAGGAATAAGTAAATGCAACAACTAGGTTTAGGAACGTCACGGAGACCTGCACCTTAACTAGGAAAGCTGCAATGTAACGGGTCACTTCCCCATTGCACAGTGAACTAACAGGAATAATTGTTCACTATTTTAAAGAAGGGAAAAGGATAAACCTAGTCATTTCCACTCATTCAACTTATGCTGATGCTTAGGTAACTTCTAGAGACAATACTGGCAATTGGTAAGTATGAACTAATAAATTAAGTGAGAAATTTCATTGGTTGACATTATTTGAAGTAATGGAGAGGACTGTAGTCAAAAGTGGTTGATGCATGTATCAATTTTAAAGAAGTTGTTTGAGTGATTAAAAAAAAATAGAATTAAAGAGATGCATGGATATAAGATAGGCTAAGGAGCAGAAAGCAGAGAGTAGTAGTAAAGCATTGCTTTGCAGACTAATGGTGTCCCAGGGGTCAGTGTTGGGACCACTCTTCTTTTGACATACATTAGTGAGGAATTAAAGTATGGTTTCCTTAGTTGAGATTAATTGAAAATACATTCTCCAAGCAAACACATGGTCAAAAATAACGTTTTAGGTTTATGTTTATTTTTGTTGCTAAAGTTAGTGTAAACCTAGGCTAACTTTTGAAAATGCTTTGAGGCAAAAATACATTGCTATGCTTTAAATTTGTTTTGCTTTGTAGCTTAATGTAAAAGGTCTATATTATATGAATTTTACATGTTTATTTTGAGTTTAAACTTGTTTTAGGTACGAGTTATTGTAGTGTCACATGTAGTTCTTTTGAGTTAAACAATATTGATAGATTTTTCAGAATACTTAGATGTACAAATGGGACATTTGGAATGAGAGTTATTCACCTGAGGCGACATGACATTCTTCCAACAGACATAAATGGCTTTATTGGTGGCACATTGACATCAAAGATGTAAAACATTTGCACAGTTATATGGACAAGTTGTTACAAAAGAGTTATTTTACAAAGTGAGAATGAAGCACTAAGAATGAATCAGGAGACAATAGGAAGTGAAATCACTAAGATGACCATTACTTTTACAGAAACCAATTAGGAATTGGGCATAACACTTTTCAGCAATCGGAGACTGATCATGTGCTATCTCATACATTGAGAAGTCAATTAAGTTCAGGACATCTCTGATCATGCACAGGAGATAGTGGATAGTAAGAACAAATAAACGATGATACTTAGTAGTTAATTGCACAGAAAGGAAGACCAAAGACAGAAGCATAATTTCGCTCATCAGAAGAGATTAGATTAGATTCCCTACAGTATGGAAACAGGCCCTTCGGCCCAACAAGTCCACATCGACCCTCCGAAGAGTGACCCACCCCATACTTACCCCGACTAATGCACCTCACTCTATGGGCAATTCAGCATGGCAAATTCACCTAACTTGCATATTTCTTTTGGATTGTGGGAGGAAACCGGAGCATCTGGAGGAAATCCACGCACACACAGGGAGAATGTGCAAACTCCACACAGACACTTGCCTGAGGCTGGAATCGAACCCGCAAGGCTGGAATCGAACCCAGGTCCCTGGTGCTGTGAGGCAGCAGTGCATTCCACTGAACCACGGAGACAAGAGCCAAGTCAACCAGAAACACATGCCAGTGACCCAGAGTAGATCAGGTGAAAATCTATTTTTATTAATTACCATTTCTTTGGTATTTATTCAAAAAATTGAATCAATTCTATGAAATTCAAATGTATTTGACCCTGGGAAAGGTATTTAATTAATCACAACTAATAAATTTTTAGATTAGCTCTCTCAACTCAGTTTACAATTGTAATCGACGGAAGTCTTACAATTAAAGTTAAAGTGAACCCCAGAATCTGACACCACAGAACCCAAACTTTTCACTTTGCACTGATCAGGATAAATGTAAATTGTTTAATTTTAAAATAATAATGATAATTTATACGACAGGAGAAAAGAATGCTAACTGGTTGGCAGGTTGACTGTGATTGACTGAGGCATTCCACGCGCAAGTCAACAGGGAACTGTAGGCCACTCAAGCTCCCTGGTAATTCAAACAAAACGTGCAAGGCTTTTAGCATAGCTATTTGTTTCTCTGGACACACTATCTGTGTCATGCCCAACAACAAATGGACCTGTGTGCAGAAAACAGATCACTACCTACAAACAGGTCACTTCTACAGCATGTTTGACTAATTATATGAGCTGCAAGTATAGCCATGTGCACAAATTAGGAACTTACATAATTCAGAGACAGGAAAACATCATTTTAGATAGACAGCAACACCCTGTTACTGGAAAATATCATTTGAGAACCACTCCACATTATAAGCTGCCATTTTTAGACTATATATATATATATATATATATATATAAAAATTATCCTGGAAATAGAACTTACCTTAAAAATCTGCTACAATCTGGTTATATGACGAAGAAGTTTATCTTGAAGATGAACACTACTTATAAAAAGCAATATGGAAAACGGACAATGTACATTCAGTGGATTTTAGAAAGTCAGGTGACTTTTTGAGCTTCTGCGCAGACAGTTAGACATCTGAACATATTTCTGGGAAATTACTCAAAAAGCAAATGGCCCTCACATGCACTAATGATTCACACATGATTTACCCTCAACACTTTCATGAAACATTCTTAAAATGACAATGGTTACTAAACCTCCCAGTCTAACAGAGATCAATTTCATTTGAAATCCTTTTTCAGTGGGGATGATCCTTGCCGGAATGTTGATGGTATATCAAGCATTATCCTATTGTGTGCCAACTACATCGTCTACACAATAAGTTGAATCCAATAAAATACATTGATACTGTCACCTCTGACTGAAATTAGCTGAAGGGGGAACAGATTCCTTATTAATTCACAAAGATAGCCCACTCAGCCAGTCAGTCAGTCAGTCAGTCTGCAATCAACCCCATCAGATGAAGAGACCTCATTTAAGAAAACAATGTCTGTTTCAATAAGATAGTCATTTTAGACAGTGAAGAATAGATAACTCCTTTTGCCTGCAAAATCATATTATTTCAGTACAACTTCAGGTGAGAAGCCAGAAACTTGCAAATTCCTTTTTACTTCAGGAAACCAGGAGAAAATCCCTAAGGCCTATAAAATTCACAACTAAAAAGGACTGTGCAAACACTTTTTCTTTACAGTCTTAACAACTTAGATGCAGGTTGTATTTTTGTAAGCCATATTTTCTTATAACTATCAGTGTTTGGGGAAGGGGTTTTGCTTGGTCTTTTACAGTTTAGATATTGTCGAAGATAAGCATTTAGCCTTTTTAAGAAAGCCTACCTTATGTCAGTTCTTTACAGACAGTATTCTGCCGTGTTAAGACACTCAAAAACTACAGCTTGTTGCAGTTAGCCAAATGGTGCAAAAGGGGAAATTATAGTGTATGCTTCACCGTTTGCAACATAGATTATGCAAGCTTTTTCAAGCTGTTATTACACAGCGTCTTCATTAATGTATTTTGCATCAATCGGATGCTTCCATCAATCCAAAGACTTCACACATTTGAAAAACATTTCCCACGAATTTCAATGCAAAGAAGTATGACACATATTCTGAAGAAAAATATGCACAATAAAGACTAACCCATGAGAGATCAATGATACATGCATCATAATATCAAAGCAGGAAGCATCCAAAAATATATACTCTTTCATTTGCACCAACTCTGTATGGCCGTACCTGTTTATGTGAAGCTTCTCGAACATTGAGAATTTTACCCCTCAACGGGAACACACCATATCTGTCGCGTCCAATGACAGCTAGGCCTGATACAGCCAAGGATTTAGCTGAATCACCTTCAGTCAGAATCAATGTACAGTCTGAAGAATGTCTGCCACCTGATTCAAATATACACATAGACAGACATCTTTAACTTGCAATTTAAATTATTAAAAACTAATGTTGCACTAACTTATGAAAAAAAACTTTTGCACGTCAGAGAAATTTTGACAGCTAATTACAAATATGAAAAAGACTTGCACCGGTGATCACAATAAAAATAAACAATTCTATTTTTAAGCACTTATAAAAGGCAGCTTATGTCATCACCATTATAATAAATATGTAGGCAAACACGGTATACCTGCATCATTAGCATCATCCAATTTTGGAATGCCTTTGATTTTGCTGTGTTTTACTGACGAACACTTCTTGTTCAGTTGTGTTTGAGCTTTAAATTTGACCCAATTCAGTATACTTTCAACAATACCACAGTTGTTTGCCTGAAAGGGTCACAGAAAGTTTTCATTCTCTTTAAAAAGACAATCTTGATCTATCAACTTAAGCTTACAAATTAAAATACAACCAGGTAAAACTGAACACCACCATCACCCCCTCCATGCCTATTCGCCGCCCCCCCCCCCCCCCCAAAACACACACACAGAAATAGCTTGGAGAGAGAGAAAGGAACTTAACTACAGTGGTGGATTTAATTAAGGAAATCAAAAATTGGCTGTATATGTGTTTCTAAGTAGGTCCTTTAAAACTCAATAAAGGTGAGTTGGTGAGGATTACAGAGAGTTTGAGGGATTAAAGCTGCTTTCAGTACTAGGTATAAAAGGCTGTGGGGTAGATGGAGGAGGAGATGTGAAAGAGGCATGAAAGGATAGTAGAGAATAAGACAGCTGTTCCTTAATTCAAGGGTGGCATCTCTCAAGGTTTTTGCCATTGGCCTTCATGTGAGTGAACAGATTGATTTGCAATCTGAAAATCTTTGGGCACATAAGACAGAATGCCCATGAGTCACTGGGATCTGAAGTGCCTCTGTAGCTGCTCTACTTCATTATTACAGATTTTAGATGCAAAGCATGATACAGCTTGGTGGAAAAATTGTTGCAATTTGAAACAATTGATAGACAGTGAATTACTCAAATGTCAATGCTCTTAGACATCAATAAAGAGCTTCAGTGTCTGAAGCATTTTTTGTGGTTGAAGTAGTACACGAGCATAGGAAAGCTAAAGATTTCAAAATGAAATTTTGAGGCTGTAGCTCTTGTAAAGGAGGTGCTCACGAGTCAACACAGGGCAATAAAGAGAGGTATGACAGATGAGTGAAAGATAGTTTTGAGCATGATGAATAGTTTAACTTCAGGCAAATTTTACTTTATTAGTAGTGAAGGACAAGTTTGACATGGCAGATGTTGGAAAAAATTAAGTTTCAGAAAGAACTTTGCTGAAAAATGATTCAAAGCATTTTGTCTTGAAATTGGACAATTTCCAAAAATACTGATTTCAAGGGAAAACCAAAATTTTTGCTGTAAGAGAAATGAGATGACTGGACAGCAAATAGACTCTGATTGGTAAAGGTGGTTCCATAAAGAACACAACAGTTAAGGAAGATAAAGAGTTAACTGCCAGATTTCGTTTAAAATTTTAAACCAAGCAGGTTTATTCTGAATGGTTAAAACATTGCTGTGAGAAATGAACCAGTCACATATTGTGCTGTGTTGAAATAAGAGCAATGTGTGTATGCATGCAAGTGTGCCACATCATAAATGCGATTAAAAATCCTGAATAAGCTGTCAGCACAACTCTTCGCACACTCAGGATTATCCAATAAATGCTGTCCAATTGTGGAATCAGATCTAATGTTTATCACTGGGTTCAGAGATTCGCAAACTTGAGCTAGTCTTCTACTGTCAGTACCTTGATTGTGAGCAGCAGGGATAAAATATGGATAGTATTTTATGATAAAATACTTATTTCTGATGAAGGGATAATGCCCGAAATGTCAATTCTCCTGCTCCTCAGATGCTGCCTGACCTGCTGTGCTTTTCCAGCGCCACACTCTCGGCTCTGATCTCCAGCATCTGCAGTCCTCACATTCTCCCATAAAATACTGATAGTATGAAGTATATCATGCACAATGGATGAATGGATGAAAACCATACATTTTGTGGAAAGGGTGCTCATGACTAGTATGAAGCTAGTTAAAAATCACATAACACCAGGTTATAGTCCAACAGGTTTAATTGGAAGCGCACTAGCTTTCGGAGCGTCCCTCCTTCATCTGACTATCACCTGATGAAGGAGCGACACTCCGAAAGCTAGTGCACTTCCAATTAAACCTGTTGGACTATAACCTGGTGTTGAGTGATTTTTAACTTTGTACACCACAGTCCAACACCGGCATCTCCAAAGTATGAAGCTAGTATGACATAGCAAGGAAGATCAGGGCTCAATGATTGGGAGAGCATAGATGATGGGATGAGAGGTGAGGTTGTGACAGTGCTTAAAAAGAGTATCTGATTATTGGCTCTGGAGGAAACACTCCTGCTTCTTCTACAATTGGGACTAAAGGCACTTGTATCCCAATGGATCCAGTTCTTCTATCTTACTTTTATCTGCTGAGTTTCCAATGCCTACAGAATCCAGAAGTGGGAAGCTTCCTACTTTAGTCTGATATCTTAATTTCTCTTTCAAAACCAAAACCACCAATTGTTACAGGTTAAAATTAACAAATAGAAAATTGCAAATGTTTATGCGTTAACATTAAAATACTAACCGCTTTAAAGAATCTCTCAGAAAGTACACACTTGGAGCCAAAACTCTTAGGTTGGAGAGTCATATTTTCTTTTGTTTGAGAATCAAACGTTGGATTTTCAATGAGGCAGTTAACAAAGACCCATATATGATTTTTTACCTAAGTATAAAAAAAGTACATATGTTGCTCTTTTCTTTCTCAAATTAAATGACATGCTTTCTGATGGAAACTTTTACATACAATTCTGCTAAAAACTGACCTGAAAAGGTTTCACTGATACTCCAGCTTTGTTCTTCTTTTTCACCACTTCAATCAGTTTACTAACAATTTGGTCAACTACATAATCAGCATGTCGACCACCCTATGAAAGCAGAATCTTTGTTAAATTCTGAAATTCAATGCTAATACACAAAGAAAAATTAAATAATGAACAAAGTCTGTTCTATTTTCAAAAACAAATGGTTGAATAAATGGTAACTCAAAAGGTAACACTTGTTCTCAAATACCAACCTTTGTGGTAGCAATGCTATTTACAAAGCTGATTTGCTGGAAGCCTTTCTCACTCATGGTTAGACATACTTCCCAACGATCATTCACAGTTTCATGAACCACCTTCAGTGCAACACCAGTTTCATCCAATTTATCTTTCACATAAAGATCAACATAGCTGCGGAAGCCATTTATCTATATGGCAAAGAATAAAATGTGAAATTAAAATCAAACTATAGAGCATACTTTTATATTATTGGTCTGCTTTTCTTTACTTCAAAATCTCTGATCCTATTTCTTAAAAGATTAGCAAATCTTTAGCCGGAGTGAAAACTATTCCCACCCGAAAATTTTATCATTTTTCACAATTTGTGTTCAAATTTTGAATGATTATGCTGGCTCAAAAAATATGAGGGCCATCTTGCAGTGCAGTCATTGTGTCCCTATCCCTGGACCACAAAGCTTGGGTTCAAATCCCACCTGCTCCAGAGGTGTGTAATAACATTGCTGAACAGGTGTATTGGGAAAATGGGTTAGAATTTAAAAAACATAGGATGCTGGGGCAGGGGAGGTACAGAGTGGAATACCCGAGAACTGTATGAGAGAAACAAAAATTTTATTCTGAATACTCACAAGGCAAACAATGAGAGTCATTTAGTCAATTTCAGCTTCCATTTCTAGATCATACCAGAGGCCTTTCACCTATTAAGAGCATTCTTAAATACAAACCAATCTAAAATTTGCCTTTTACTCACTTCAAGCCTACTCCTCTCTTTATTTTCAGTCAAAATTGAATTCTAGGTTTACTTTCTTTTGAAGAATTTATACATCTCAAATTCGCCTGTTACTTTGTTTCAAGATTGAAAGCATGGATTTCTCTAGAATTTACAGTGAAATATATCATTCTCCTGGTTTCTAAAATGTAATCCTTTGTGGTACAGAAATAAATAAATGAAACTCTACTGCAGACATTAAGCAAAGTATTGAACTGAACAATTTAAATACAACTTATGATTTAAATTCAATATTCTTAAATTCAAAATTTCATTTTTTGTTTTTTACTTCAATTAGACATAATTAGCACATCATCAATACTATCTCAACATAATTCACAACATCTCTAAAAGAACAGCTAGGTTGTCCTTTTATTTCTATTGGCCCTTACAGTTTACACTCTTCAACAGTCACTATTCTGTTCACATATGTTTTAGAAAACACAATGCATTTTTCAAGACGCCTCTTCAGGTTCAATCGAAACAGTATCCCCAGGTTGGGATCATCTACAAATCTCATGAATTTGGCATTAACAACCTGTGTTCAGATGCTCAATGCAATCAGACACAGCAGGAATTCATCTACCAACTCCTAATACAACAGGAAAATATGAAAAAATAAATGAGGTGTGAATCACCATTCGGCCTGTTAAGTAGGTTCTACCATTCAATAAGATTAAGGCTGATGCAACTGTAGCTTTAACTTCTCATTCCACCTAGCCCAGACACAACCGTTAATTCCTACATTTGTCACGAATGTTTAAGTCTACCTCAATCCACTGGGGAGCACGCCCATCTGAACTTCACTTCCCAAACAAGCACACATTTGCTGCTGGACAAGAAACAATTTCTTATTCATTCTCAATTTTAGCTTTCTAATGTTTCACATCTATGAATTGGCCTAAATATTAAACAGTTCCCTGTCTTGAATTCTACCAAAGTTTGGATTAGATGGTAAATCTTTTCTGCTCTTCAGGAGGGTGTTAAAATCCCATAACTTTGTTTTGAAGGCCAGTTATTCCAGAGACAAAAACAGAAGAGTTGCTGGAAGAGCTCTGCGGATCTGCCAGCACCTGTGAAGAGGAATCAAAGTTGACGCTTTAGGTCTGGTGACCCTTCCTCAGAAGGAGGACTTGATGTGTCAATTCTGATTTCTCTTCACAGATGCTGCCAGACTGGCAGAGCTTTTACAGCAACTTCTGTTTCAGTTTCTGATTTACAGCATCCGCAGTTCTTTCAGTTTTTATTCAGTTATTCCAGAGTCCCAGTAGTGGCATCAGAAAAATACATTGATCCAGATTTTTCAGTATGGATAGTTAGAGGTTGGACTAACCCTGACATGCTCATTGGGAGTCCCAACGCAATGACTGCAAGTAATAATCTGGCAAGTTTAAACTTTCAATGAGCAATTATCCAGCAGCTGGAACACCCCAAAAGTGTCTGGTTATGAAGTCAGAATTCAGATTTATTTAGCTGTATAATTGCCTAGGTCATGTTAGACAGTTTAAAACTGTCTCTAACTTCTGGGGACCTGGACAATTGACACCCCAATCCAGATCTAACCTCATAAGCAGATTCCTCGGGTGACTGACTGTGTGGTGTTTGCACATTCTCCCTGTGCCTGCGCGGGCTCCCTCCAAATACTCTGGCTTCCTCCCACAGTCCAAAGTTGTGGGGGTTAGGTGAATTGGCATGCTAAATTACTGCTAGCGTCCAGGCAGGCTAGGTGGATTAGCCATAGAAATGCAGGGTTACAAGGATGTGTTGGGTCCGGGTGGGATGCTCTTCAGAGGGCCAATGTAGATTCGATGAACCGAATAGCTTGCTTTCACATTGTAGGAATCCTATAATTCTCATGAGCATAACTGCAAGTGTTTCTTTTAAACACAAGTATGCCATATGTAGGGCTCTTAAACAATCTTCTCAAGGATGTCACCTTCTCAAAACAGAGTCAAGGAAATTGTGAAAATAAAGGCTCCTCTTCTGGATGTGAGAGTTACAATCATGGAACCAAATACAAATACCACTGGTAATAGATGCTACCTATGAATGTAAAACTGAACTGAACTGTAATCATGCATTCCACATTTTATGAAATAGATATCAGGTTCATTGATTTATAACCAAAGAAATTTCCAGCAATGATGTCTTCATTAACACTTCATTATCTTGGTCTTAGTGAACATCATATATTTGATTCAGATAGTTGTTGTTAATTTGGCTGTATGACAAAAAGTGAGCATGAACGTATTTACAGAAATTTTAATCTAGTATAGTGAAAAGACAGGTGACTGCAATATTTTAAACAATCTTGTAAAAATGATTATGGATTTGTTTTGCTAATTACTGTAATGGCAACATTGAGAAACAAAATTTAAGAAACAGATTTGTTATACTATGCAGTGGGCAGAATATTTTCTTTTAAAATGTCAGTTTACTTACTACATGTAAAGTGACAGGGAGACTAAAAAATGACAGGAATCAACCTATGGTGGTAAGGAGGTAGTAAAGCAACGATGGGGAATAAGTATGCAATGAAGAGACATTGAGTAGATTGCACACAATAATAATAATACAGAGAAAGTATATTCCTATCAGGGTGAAAGGGAAGGCTGGTAGGTATAGGGAATGCTGGATGACTAAAGAAATTGAGGGTTTGGTTAAGAAAAAGGAGGAAGCATATGTCAGGTATAGACAGGACAGATCGAGTGAATCCTTAGAAGAGTATAAAGAAAGTAGGAGTATACTTAAGAGAGAAATCAGGGGGAAAAAAACGGGGACATGAGATAGCTTTTGCAAATAGAATTAAGGAGAATCTAAAGGGTTTTTACAAATATATTCAGAACAAAAGGGTAACTAGGGAGAGAATAGGGCCCCTCAAAGATCAGCAAGGTGGCCTTTGTGTGGAGCGACAGAAAATGGAGGAGATACTAAATGAATATTTTGCATCAGTATTTACTGTGGAAAAGGATATGGAAGATATAGACTGTAGGGAAATAGATGGTGACATCTTGCAAAATGTCCAGATTACAGAGGAGGAAGTGCTGGATGCCTTGAAATGGTTAAAAGTGGATAAATCCCCAGGACCTGATCAGGTGTACCCGAGAATTCTGTGGGAAGCTAGACAAGTGATTGCTGGGCCTCTTGCTGAGATATTTGTATCATCGATAGTCACAGGTGAGGTGCTGGAAGACTGGAGGTTGGCAAACGTGGTGCCACTGTTTAAGAAGGGCGGTAAAGACAAGCCAGGGAAATATAGACCAGTGAGAGAGAAAAGCAGCAATAATAGGCAAAAGAAACAGTACAATAGACACAAAAAATGATTTTGGGATAATGTAGGGGGACGAGCTGAGAATAGTTCACAGATCGGTGCAACATTGAGGGCCAAAGGGCATAGGAGACCCACCAATAATTTAAATAATTACTCTGTTCACCAAGAGGAAAAGATTCCATTTAAGTACAATTCTACGAAATCTAGCATTCAAAAATATTTAGTACAGGAAAGTTAAATTTTAAACATATTTTAGATGTTCTTCATCTCATTGTCACCTGAGGACAGGATAGTTGAGATACATCCTCTTCTAGGATGTTCAATGCAACTCCCATAGCTGGTCAACACTCATGCAACTTATAAATGGTAGAGATCAACAATGCCAGTTTTCCCAGCTTGTAAGAAACAAATACAGACCAACAAAGCATTCTGAAGGAAACACCTCCTGATGAAACACAGGTCTAGAAATGTAATTATATTGATCAACCTGCTTGGATATGCTATGATACACTTCCGGACTGGATAGAACTTGAACCCAGATCTTCTGGCTGGAGATCGATCACTTCCACTACGCCACATGAGCCCCTTGGTCCAGAAAAGTAATCCTCTTCTGCTCAATTCGTATAACAGCCAAACAATTGCAGTAAGATATCTAGAACAGGTACTTTCTCAGCTGGAAACAATAAAGGTCAACCTAGCTCTTTTTTTTAAAACACCTTTAATGGTACAAGCAGATGCCTTAGCCTCGGATTTCTTCAGGTACAAGAAAACTTTAAAAATAAGCTCATGTAAACTGAAGACATTTTGAGCGGCTGGTAAAAACAATTTTTAAAACTTAGATGTTTTCAAAAAATAGTTTAGTTGAAAGCAGAATGCTAGAAGATGTAATCTACGGTCCATTAAAACAGCCTACATGTATTTAAGCAATTCATCCAGTATACTTAAAAAAAGCACTTACCGGTAATTTTTTTCCATTTAACATGACTTTAACTCCTCTACATGACCCAGCGACATCATAAGCTCTGCGTGTCATGAGTGCCACTATATCTTTATCCAGTTTTTCCATCTTGAATTTTGAGAGATCAGGTTGGAATGTAATACATGTATAATCATCACCATCAAAGTATTTAATCTTTGCGTCAGATGATTTGTTCATATTATTTGTCCATGTCTGTTTAAAGGAAACAAAAATGTTTAAATACATTAAACTCCATTTTTTCATGACTTAGGATATAAATTTAACAAATATTGTTGTTTCTATATCACAGACGTTATCCTTTTCTAAAATGTTTATAAAGTCAGTTGCATGGTTTTGTTTATAGGTAGGAATGGTCGATGACCTCTCATCTATATATAAAGGCATAATCGTAAAAGGAACACAGCTTTAATGCAAATAAAGAAGTCAATCTTAAATTAATACAAGGTGACAGCCTTCTATAGTATTGGTCCTGAGTGATACTGAAACATTTGTAAAGGATAAGTGGGAAAAAAAAAGCAACAAAATTCTAAAATCAAAAAAGTGCTGTTAAAAAAAAACATTTTTAATGAATATTGTACTAATTGTTAATTAATATTTATTTATTGATTTTTAACTTGTATTTTTATAACTCTCTTTAAATCCTTCCTAGCTAATCTGTAACTCTCCATTGCCTCATCTGAACTATCTCATCTCAACTTCACATAAGCCTCCCTCTCCCGCTTAACAAGAGATACAATTTCTTTAGTAAACCATGGTTTCCTTACATTATCACTTCCTCCCTGCCTGACAGGGACATCCTATCGAGGACACGCAATATCTGTTCCTTAAACCAGCTCCATGAATCTTTAGTCTTTGGAAGTGCTAATTCCAAGTATCACTTCATTACAGCAAACCTGATCACACAATAAGCTACAATCTTCCCCATCAAAACACCTCATATGTTAACAGCCACATGAGCACAGAACAGGAGTTTCTTGCAAAGTGTAAGAGATATAAAGCTGCAGGGATCTGCGGTATAATCTTGCCACAGATGTGATTTTTGCAGATTTTGAAAAAAAGAAACATGTATTTTGTAAGAGAATAGAATGAATAAACTAAACCCCAAAAAGTAGTGTCAACACTTCTGCAGCAGTAGAAGTGCACCTCAGAAACCTCTAATTTAACTTAAGGGGAGCAGGGTACTGGTTGTTTTTAGTAGTTTATTGTAGCATCAATAAATTTATAAAGAATTGTGAGCTTTGATCATTTTTGCTATTTGGACAAGTTTAAATCAAACATTAGAGTTAGAATTGAAGTAAGATACAAGTTCGCCAACCTACATTTCAAAGCCTTTATAACATTTTCAAAGCATAGATCAGGTGTGAAATGGAATACTCCCCACCTTCAATAACATTAAAAAGTTCAACACATTCTGGATGAAGCAGCCCTCATTGACTCATACCACATCAAATATTCATTACCTTCTCCATCAGTGCATTATAGCTACAGCATGGAGTCACTTGCCAAGGTTTAACAGCCAAAGGGCAGCAGAAATCTGGAACTTTCTGTTTGTAAGGTTGGTAGAAGCAGAAAACATCAGAACACTTAAGCATTTTGATCAGATTCTGGACATCACCCTAAATAATTCCATGGGAGTATCTTCAAAACACCAACCACAGCAGTTCAAGGTGGCAGTTGAACACCATTCTCTCAAGATCAACATGGAACAGGGAATAAATGCGGACCCTGCCAGCAACTGTCTCTCTCCATATCATAAATGGATAAAATGTTTGCATTCTATGGAGGTATGGCATAATTGAGATGACACCTAGACCTAAAAGTTGTCATTCTTGAATTGAAGGACAGCTAATGATACTTACTCAGGGTTATCAATTTCTACCCTAGACTGTCATGTGATCAAACAAGCTAGATTCTGACCTGCACAGCTTCGGGCATTTGGGGACCAAAATCCCATGAGATAGCATTATCTAGAGTACTGGATTTGCCTTCTTTGCCATGAATCTACCTCATCATTAAGGAGTTCAGATTCAATGCATGGACAAGATGAAGCCATTTTGAATGATTGGTAGCAAATTCCTCACAGAGGGAGAGGTGTACAAGTACAGAAACAGACACTTTGGTTCAACTAGTCCATGCTAACCAGATATCCTGTATTACTTTGGTCCCATTTGCCAGATTTTTGGCCCTTACCCATCTAAACCCTTTCCCTTCATGTACCCATTCGGATGCCTTTTAAATGCTGTAATCGTACCAGCCTCCTCCATTTCCTCTGGCAGCTCATTCCATAGACACACCACCCTCTGCGCGAAAACGTTGCCCTTTAGGTCCCTTTTAAATCTTTCCCCTCTTACCTCAGACCTATGCTCTCTAGCTTTGGACTCCCCTATCCGTTGGCTATTCACCCTATCCATGCCCCTCATGATCTTAGAAACTTCTAAGGTCACCTCATAGCCTCTGACACTACAGGGGAAGTAGCCCCTATTCAGCATCTCCTTACAGCTCAAACCCTCCAACCCTGGCAACATCCTTATCAATCTTTTCTGAACCCTTTCAAGTTTCACAACATCCTTCCTGTAGAAGGGAGACCAGAATTGCATGCATCATTTCAATAGTGCCTAATCAATATCCTGTACAGCCACAACATGACCTCCCAACTCCTATACTCAATGCACTGAACAATAAAGGCAAGTATGCCAAATTTCTTCACTATCCTGTTTACCTGGGACTCCAGGTTCAAGAAACTATGAACCTGCACTATCATGAATGTAAATGCCACTGTGCTACAAGGAGACCTGCTAAGTTTTTTTTAAATGGTAGCATTTTCTTTGCTCCACTATCTTGCAATGCCAGCAATTTGAAAGTTAAGGTGACAAATCCTGGCACATTTAGTACTTAAAAAGGAAATACATACAGAAATAAATGTCAGCTATGAAAAAAAAATCAGATTCAAAAGTATAGAAAGCCAAAATAGTTAAAATAAATAGACATTTTACAAGAACATTATGGTAAGAGAAGAGTTGGGATTGAGTTAGCAACTGCTAACAAGGGCAAGATAGCAGTGGAGACTGGAAAGCATTATACTTTGGATCAATTTTGGCAGGGGAATGGATTTGCAGATTAGAGAGGCTTATGATGTCCAAAAATAGATCAAAAACAGGAGAAATTAACATTGCTCGACTCTTCTTGGGGTTCGTATATCCTGAAGGACACTGGAGTTCAAATATTTAACAGGGCTGTTTTCCCTGGAGCGTCAGAGGCTGAGGGGTGACCTTATAGAGGTTTATAAAATCATGGGGGGGGCATGAATAGGACGAATACACAAAGTCTCTTCCCTTAGGTGGGGGAGTCCAGAACAAGAGGGCAGACGTTTAGGGTGAGAGGGGAAAGATATAAAAAAAACCCAAGGGGCAACTTTTTCACAGAGAGGGTGGTACACGTATGGAATGAGCTGCCAGAGGAAGTGGTGGAGGCTAGTCCAATTGCAACATTTAAGAGGCATCTGGATGGGTATATGAATAGGAAGGGGTTGGAGGGATACGGGCCAGGCGCTGGCAGGTAGGACTAGGTTGGGATATCTGGTCAGCATGGACAAGTTGGACCAAACAGTCTGTTTCTGTGCTGTATATCTCTATCTCTAGGATTCCATTGTTTCGGACTGCTACACTTTTCTACATCATGAACTGAGAAATGTATTTAATGAGAAATTTTCTAATATCAATCCTGAATTTACCTATTATTAACTCAACTCCATGTTGTCTTGTCCCATCTCATAGTACTCATTTTAAACTGATGGTGGACACCACTAATTGACTACATTCCCTGAAATTAAACAGATTTTGTCGAATGAGGTTGCCTGTATTTTGCAGAAATGTTTAGCTCAGGATAAAGGATAAAGGGCTTAACCAGGACTGATTTTAGAATTGTTCCTTGCCTATAATTAATTCATTTAGTTAATCTGATGAAGATGTAATATTTCACAAACTGCAACTTAGAAGATATCTAGTCTATCAAATTCATTTATGTATATCTTTCCCTGGTCTATTTCTAATAACTGAATCTAGGGCAAGTGTCCAATAAAAAATGTGGGCAAGCAAGAGAAAAAAGCCTCAACACAATGGGCTGTTCAAGAATGCTCCCATTTGTACTTCAATTGCTAAATTAGGAATAACTCTTAATTCCTAATTAAGAGGGCAGCATGGTGGCTCAGTGGTCAGTACTGGTGCCTCACAGCGCCCGGAATCTGGGTTCAATTCTGGCCTCAGACGATTGTGTGAGCTTGCACATTCTCCCTGTGTCTGCATGGGTTTCCTCCAGGCGCTCCGGTTTCATTCCACAATCCAAAAATGTGCAGGTTAGGTAAGCTGGCCATGCTAAATTGCCCATAGTGTTCAGGGATGTGTAGGTTAAGTGCATTAGTCAGGGGTAATAATGTAAAGTGACGGGGTAGGGGAATGGGTCTGGGTTGATTACTCTTCAGTAGGTTGGTGTGTACTTGTTGGATCGAAGGGCCTGTTCCACACTGTGGCAATTCTATGACTCCATTCCACCTCGACATATCGAATATGACCAATACACATTTGACATACCTGCTTAAAACTGTTTTTGTATTCCTTGCAGGCTGTTTCAACAGTAAACTTGGTGCTAAATATGTTGCAGAGTTTAGCACCATAGCCGTTTCTGCCACCTGTAAAATACAAATTATAACAGTTTTCCATCAGCAGAACTATGGGCACCAACTTCTCAATAACTGAAAAATATTTGTTATAGAACACAATGGCACACACAGTTCTTACCCGTGACTTTCTTTTCATCATCGTCGTAATTACTGGATGTTAACAACTGGCCAAAAATCAAAGCAGGTACAAACACTTTTTCTACTTTGTGCTCCACTACTGGAATGCCTTTCCCATTATTCCAAATACTAATAATGTTGGAATCCCTTAAAAAAAACAGATGTATAAAAGTGTTGTCCTCTTTCCAGGGCAAGAACTAGTAATTCCAAGGTGAAAACAATTAATTAACTTATTTACAAACATGAACAAAGAATATTGCATTTTTTCTTATTTTAGGCAGTAAGTCTTGCCTTCAAGATCTTTTACACAGAAACAATACAGGATCCAAATTTTGAAACAGGGATTTAATCTTATGGCTACACATGAAACCATATTTAACTTTGTTAAATGTTACAGAACTTTACTATCAGGTACATTATTCTCTCCTAATATTCAAAAGAAATTGAAACACTCAAACATAAACAAATCAATACCCATAAAATCTTGCAATATATATGGAATTCACTGAGCCCACTAGACCCGTGCCAGACCTTGGGAAGTCTCTTTCCCTTGAGATTTTGTTTTTACCCAAAATGAAACAGGAAATTTAGGAAATACTCAGCAAAACGGACATCATCTATTGAGAAGAGAAACAGCTACGTTTCAAGCTGATTACCTTACCCGAGAACTGGGAAAATATGCATTAGTAATAGGCTTGAAATAAGTACAATTAAGTTTTGGCCGGTTTCTTTCATACAAGGTATTGTGGAGCATTTAAGCAGAAGGAAGACAATTCAGTTGAATGGGTGGGTGGGACTCTCTTTACCAATTTTGGACAGTGAACTACAACAAGGAAAAAGGATGAAGATCAGAAGTCCAAAGCTTAACTAGGTAGTTCAAAGATTGTGTGAAAAGGTGAACACCCTGATGAAGGCGTAATACTTAGTTTTAAAGAAAAACAAAAGGAATTACTGAGTTCAGACAGTAATAAGCAGGGAAAGAATTTCTTTTGAGCCGACAATGCTCACCTATTGGTGAGAAAAAGCACATAATTATCATAAATCAGAAATGTTCTTCTTGAAAAATGGTTACTGCTGCTGTCTCTCAGCGCCAGGAACGCGGGTTCAATTCCATCCTCAGGCGACTATCTGCAGAGTTTGCACATTCTCCCAGTGTCTGTGTGGGTTTCTGCCGGGTGCTCTGGTTTCTTCCCACAATCTAAATTTGTGCAGGTTAGGTGAATCGACCATGTTAAATTATCCATAGTGTTCAGGGAGTATAGGTTAGGTGCATTAGTCATGGGTATATGTAGAGTAATAGGGTAGGGGAATGGATCCTGGTGTGTTACTCTTCAGATGGTCAGGGTGGACTTGTTGGGCCTAATGGCCTGTTTCCACACTGCAGGAATTTCAAGAAAAAAATTCTACAAGAAACAAGTGTGTCTGGCCAAATCAAGTGTACGATTTTCTAACCAAGGCATGGAAAAGCTATATAACCAACTCCAACTGATAAAAGGAGATTTACCACAGTGAATGACAGCAAGTGAGGCCGCAGCAGTAAAATTAACTCATTTGGTGAAAAACTAGTAGAGAAAAGGAGAAACTTCTTCAGCCAGAGTGTGGTGAATCTATGGAACTCATTGCCACAGAAGGCTGTGGAGGCTAGGTCATTGAGCATATTTAAGACTGAGATAGATAGGTTCTTGAGCATCAAGGGGATCAAGGGTTATGGGAAGAAAGCAGGAGAATGGGGTTGAGAAACTTATCAGCCATGATTGAATGGCAGAGCAGACTCGATGAGCTGAATGGCCTAATTTCTGCTCCTACGTCTTATGGTCTTATCTCTGATTTTCCCTATTATTCTTTTCTCACCCTTCTCTTTGCTGAAAAGCTATTCATTTCTAAGTTCCCCAGTTCTGCTGCAAAGCATCACCCTGAATGATGATCTTGGTTCTATCGCCACTGGCGTGCTGTCTGAACTGTTCAGAATTTCCAACATTTTCCAAGTTTATTTTTCCAGCATCGCAAATATTTTCCCCAACTTTTGTTTTTCTCTCTTTTCAAATCTATTAAATTCCTTTTTAAAGTTACTACTTCTAAAAAAAAACTAGCTTTTTAAGAATATATATTCCAAATCAGAGAACACATTGCAATATATTAAAGAATTCTCATCAGGTTTCCATGCCAATTACATTAAATCTGTGCTCTTGGGTATTGACAAATCCCAGTGGAAACAGCTTCTTCCATTTACTCGATCAAAAACTTCCTAAATATTTTGATTAAAACTCCCCTTAAAAACTTTCTACCTAAAGAAAATAATTTTCATTCACTACACCTTCTACACAGAGCACACATTTTTTTTGATTTTAATTCTTAAATGTCAAGAAGTTGTAAAAATCAAAATCTTCAAACTTTCCTATAAATATATGCCATGTGATCTTTACTTATCATTTTGAGTGGTTGACTCCCCACTCTAATCTGGGTGCCCTAGAGCTCAGCTTCTGAGTGAGCGCACCTCATAGGCACATCACCTGCATACTCCATAATGAAGGATGATTACAGGTGTTGTAGGCTGAAGTGTTTTCTGTCCATTTTGTGAATAACCTGCACAATAAGGTGCGGTGCAAGTATTCCAATAACGGAAATAAAGAACAGAGTCAGTGCAAATGACACAGCCTTGTATGGTCCTTGGGGAGGATTGCAACAAGCATATCAGAGGAAAGTAGTTTGAGGATGGTGACAAATTTCTGAGGGCAGCCGAAGTTGAGGAAGATACTCCAGAAGACTTTGAAACTGACAGAGTCAAAGGCTTTAGTGTGGTTCAAAAAGGCCAAATACAGCACTGGTGCAGTGCTTTGCACTCTTCTCTGATGGACATAAGGAAATGGGTTTTTCATTCAAAGTATAGAAATACATGTGCACAAACACGTGAACACACACTCAAACAAAACTAGGCCTTTCTCAGTAAGATAAAGTATCCATGACTCAAACTATGCTTATTCAAATCAATCAAGGTCAATTATTAAATCTCTGGCTAGTGCATCTTCCATTGTATTCACTATTTTCAAGAATATATCTTGAACTCATTAGACTGTTGTTAAAACATACAAGAATACCTATCACATCTCTTAATTCCAATACAAACATAATTGAAACTGTACAAAATAATCAACAAATTTATGGTATGTGCAATAGTCAAATACTTACGCATCAATCGAAATTTTGATGCATGTCATATTCTTGTCTCTCTGCTTGTTATCAGCTGCATTAACTAAAGACAAAATAAGTCCATGTATACAGATTCGAAAAGGTAGTGTATAAAACAATAACTAGCACTTAAAAGAGCAAAATGTTTATGGTTAGACTTTTAACTCATTAAAAATCTAGAATGGTTTGTTATTTCCATCTAATGACAATGAAGGCAATCAGACCATTACACTACATTTTCCTGCAACTATCTAACAAATTTGATGAACTCCAGCAAAATGAAAATCCTCAGGTGGAAATTCACTATATCAATGATAATATGTGAGCTCCAAACCAATTAAAGGCTGCAATAATTTAGCTAGACTACTGGAGCAAAAACTCCAGAAATCAGGTTATAAGAGGAGGAAAGATCAGGATCCAGTGTTTGACTTTGCTCGTTGCAATTATCAGGTGAAGGGAGAACAGGGGGAGATGATGAGAGAACAGAGGGAGAAGAAAGAACAGAAACAAATAAAACATACACACACACACACACAAAAGGTCGATACTTACCAAGAATCTCATCAAATATTTTGTACAAGCCAGGAACATAGGTGATATCCCTCAAGTTCATGCCCACATCTTCATCATATACCCACATTGGCTGAAAAGAAATGCAACTACATTAATTCAGCCAATCATTCACTATTTTTTTAAAAAAAGCTTTAAATTTAGATACTTGCATAAAGCTTCTGAGTCTGTTCCTGTCCCCCAAATTTAAACATTTGAAGTAAATGGAATTTTCGCCAAGTTGGGTTGGCTAAGGGACATTTACAGTGAGCAGTAGATGATTTGAGGATTCCCAACTCTGTTCAGTTTCCATCAATTTTTGCTGGCACGGGTTAGGGTGCAGGCAGCAAGCATTCATGACTCTTGCCAGCTCCACTGGAAGGATGGGAAGTTCAAACTCCAAGCAATTATTGTGGAGTCAGGCCTGTTCTGTAATAGGACATTCAAGTCTCTTAAGGGAGTCTTAAACCATGAGGGAACCATAGTCCTAAGTCAACAATCAGAACCAATATCAGCTATTTTATATTCTAACAGAATGGCCATCTCACCTCAGCAATCTGTTAATCAATTAAAGTCTTTCATGATATCAATTTTAGAAACTTTCATCGACTTCAGACTTCAACATTGTGTAAATAAAAATACAAAAAACATCAAACAGATGTCAAAGTTTCTTCTTTGCAGCTGTATAAACACAGTTTGACTCTGTCTTTGGTGCAGGTGCCAAGTAACTTACGAATGTTTGGCTGAGTCCCACAAACAAAAAAAAGCAAACGTTAAGTTTCAGAAAGCAAAGAGTAGTTAAAATTTGAGGACCTGACATTCATCATTATACCAGGGCCAATATCCCAGAAAATGGAGGTGGCATTTTTATCATGCCATCTGCATGCCTCTGTTGCCACCTTGCACCCACTCCCATAGGCAAGTGGCTGGACTCTATCTTGCTCCTGTCAGTCCAGATAAAATTATGGCAGGTGGCAGCCTTTTAAAAGGGGGAAAGATCTACCAACTTATGAAGTCTACCAAGTTAACAGCCTTCGCTCCGTCACAAAAATCCATACCAAGACATTTCAAACTGCAGATCTTTCATTAGTTCTGATGGAAGGTCACTGACCTGAAACATTTTGGGCAGAGATGCTGCCTGACTGGAATTTTTCAGTTTATTTCAGCTTGGCTTTTGTTATGGACAAAACAGATGTAACTCTCTTAACTTATGTTTTGAGATAAATTCAATTGCTTTAATTTTTCAACTGTGAGCTTTTACAATGTCCGAGACACCAAACATATTTTCCACCAGATAAAATATACTCTCATCAATACTAATGTGGAAAATCTTTCACTTTTATTATGATTACTTTCTGTAAATTGAATCTGAATAAGCAGAAAATTCTGTTTGTGGAATGCGGAATTATATTTAATTTTCCTTGAAGGACGGAAAATAGAAAATTAAACCTACAAAGAAATAAAGCTTTCAATAATATTTGTACCATATGGACTTAGAAACCGTTATCCAATACCTTTACTACAGCTATGGCACTTAGAAGGCTGTGGTGAAACGGTTAAAAATTATGTCCCAATACATGTGTGAATCTAACCGGAATGGAGGTGTTGCTTAGTCCCGTGTGAATCTTATTACACACCTCCCCGTGTGAATCTTCTTATCTGTATGTAACCAGAATGGAATGTGTTTTTTAGCCTTGCTCTGCTGTTCACATGAATGTTTATATCTGGAAAAGAGTATATCAGCTGGAAAAGTCTCCAGTTCGGTGAGTCTGCTCCGGGGTTACGTTTAACCGCCGAGCGTGGGTTGTTTGCAACCGCTCTACGAGAACTGACGGCTCCCAGTTCCGGTAACATGTAGAGTGAGTATAAGCCAGACCCGTTGGTTGTGGCGACGCTGCGGGGAATAAAATGCCCATATTCTAGCAGACTCGCCTCTTGGTCGTTTGTTCTGTGTCAGACTACTCTCCTACGAACCTGACCTTGAGAATTTTTTAAAACAAAGGCACATTTAATAAAATTTAGCTTGGCACTGCCTGCAGTAACTTTACACTCTGAAAGATTTCAGAGTCAGATAATTACAGTTATAATAGTGTACACCTTTTGTTTAAAATTATTCACTCATGGAATATGAATGCACCCATCGAGGCCGATATTTATTACATTAATTGTGCTGAACAAAAGTCACGTTTCTGAACCATGAAGTTCCTATGACGGAATTTTCTTGCCATAAGGACTGTGTGGTGGTCACTCCTACACTTCCTATCATGGACAGAAGCATCAGTGAAAGATGGATGGAGGAAAAAGTTCAAGCATATTTTTGCTTCATGCAGATTCTGTCACCTGCTGTAGGCCCAGGCTGCTACCTGTATTTCTCAGTATTCAGGTGTTATGGAAACTCCTAGGTGATAGATACTGAAGTACATTCTGCGTCCTTGCTATCTTCAGTGTCTCTATAGTGGGCATTTAATATGAATGAATATAAATTTGCAAGCTGACAGCCATTTATTGCATTCTATCAGAAGGCCTCCTTTCTGATGAGCACAATGTGGCCAGGAAAAGGTGTTGCAGGACAGACCTGATACGTTAGCTGAAAAACATAATACTGAGAGTGAAACCATCTTAGACTATTGTTAACAATCTGTCGGTCAACTCTCCCAACTTGGGCAAAACTCCTCAGAAATTACTGTGTTGGACTTGGTCAGTTGGGCCTTGGATGCCTTTATAATACATGGTGCATAGCGGTTTGAAAAAAAATGAGTGGCTTGCTAAGGCATTTCAAAGGCAGCCAAGAATCAACTACATTGTTGTGGGTATGAAGTCACTTACAGGTCAGACTGAGAAAGGACAGCAGATTTTCTAATTTAAAGCTGTTCACAAACTGGTTAGTAAAGGGATACTATCATATTCCAGTAGTTTTGCAATCACAATTATTGAAGCAATTTTTTTTATTCCAGATTAGCTTGTTGCGACATTTTAAATAACCTTGAACAATAAGGAATGAGTCATCCAATTCAATTTGGCAGTTTTCTTGTCAATTTTGACAGTAGAATTTCAAATAAGTGAGAGAAACTTTTATGCCACTATACGGAGGCAAATGTTTGGCAAAGCGCAATAACGGCATGCGAGGTTTTCATACTACACATCCAAGAATACAAGTATGGTTTTGTCATTTCTGACTTTGATTAGGCACAGATAGGAGAAAGTGAGGACTACACATGCTGGAGATCAGAGTCGAGAGTGTGTTGCTAGGAAAGCACAGCAGGTCAGGCAGCATCCAAGGAGCAGGAGTAATCAATATTTCAGGCATAAGCCCTTCATCAGGAAAGAGGCTTGTGGGCCGGGGGCTGAGAGATAAAAGGGAGGAGGAAGGTAGCTGAGAAAGTGATAGGTGGAAGGTGGTGAGGGAGAAGGTGATAGGTCAGAGAGGGGAAGTGATGGAAGATCAGGAAGGTGGTGCTGAGTTGGAGGCTTGGGACTGGGATAATGTGGGGGGAGTGGAATTGAGGAAGCTGTTGAAATCCACATTTATCCTGTGTGGTTGCAGAGTCCCAAGGCAGAATATGACACTTTCTTCCTCCAGACGTCAGGTGGTAACGGTTTGGCGGTAGAGGCAGCCCAGGACCTGCGGTTGGTGGGTGCAAGTGTCCCAGAGATATTCTCTGAGACGATCAACAAGGTAGAGATGTAGAGGAGACCACACTGGGTGCAATGGATGCAGTAGATGACATTGGTAGAGGTACAGGTAAATTTCTGACGGATGTGGAAGGATCCCTTGAGGTTCTTGGTGCAAGAAGGCATCCTGTCTCCCCGATGTAGAGGAGACCACATCGGGTGCAACGGATGCAGTAGATAATGTTGGTAGAGGTACAGGTAAATTTCTGATGGATGTGGAACATTGGTAGAGGTACAGGTAAATTTCTGACGGATGTGGAAGGATCCCTTGAGGTTCTTGGAGGGGAGGGGAGTGGTGTGGGCGGAGGTTTTGCACTTCCTGCAGTGGAAGGGAAAGGTGCCAGGAGTGGGGTGTGGGCTGGTGGGGAGCATGGCACAGAGGGAACAGTCTCTCCGGAACACTGATAGAGGTAGGGAGGGAACTACATCTTTGGTGGTGGGGTCTGTTTGGAGGTGGCGGAAGTGGCGGAGGATGATGTGATGTATGTGGAGGTTGGTGGGGTGGAAGGGAGGACTGGGGGTGGTTTCTGCCCTTGTTGCATTGGGAGGGGTGGGGTTCAAGGGTGGTGGTGCATGAAGTAGAGGAGATGCGCTGGAGGGCAATGGGAATAAGGGATGGCATTTTAACAGGAGGTAGGTTGGGAGGAGGTGTAGTCTACCTTCTGTAAAAAGCAATCCCTTTTTTCTAATTCCTCCGTCGCATCTGTTCCCACGGTGATCAATTTCACCTCAAGTCCCAGATGGTCTCCTCCTTCTCAGATCTTCCCTTTCCATGTCCTCATCTTCTGCCCCACCACCTTCCGCATATATCGTATCTTCCTCCACCACTTCCGCCACAACCAAACAGACCCCACCACCAAAGATATATTTCTCCTCCCCACCCCTATCAGCATTCTGGAGGACGATTCCCTCCGCAACTCTCTAGTCAGAAAGGAGAAAGTGAGGACTGCAGATGCTGGAGATCAGAGTTGAAAAATGTGTTGCTGGAAAAGTGCAGCAGGTCAGGCAGCATCCAAGGAGCAGGAGAATCGATGTTTCGGGCATAAGCCCTTCTTCATTCCTGAAGAAGGGCTTATGCCCGAAACGTCGATTCTCCTGCTCCTTGGATGGTGCCTGACATGCTGCGCTTTTCCAGCAATACATTTTTCAACTCCCTAGTCAGGTCCACGCCTCCCCCCACCCCCACCAGCCCACACCCCACTCCTGGCACCTTTCCCTACCACTGCAGGAAGTGTAACACCTGCACCCACACCACTCCCCTCACCTCCGTCCAAGGCCCCAAGGGATCCTTCCACATCCGTCAGAAATTTACCTGTATCTCCACCAATGTCGTCTACTGCATCCGTTGCATGCCTCTACATCGGGGAGACAGGACGCCTTTATTTGGATCGTTTCAGAGAACATCACTGGGACACCCACACCCACCAACGCGTGGCTGAAAACTTCAACTCCCCCTCCCAATCCATCAAGGACTTGCAGGTCCTGGGCCTCCGCCACCGCCAAACCGTTACCACCCAACGCCTGGAGGAAGAAAGCATCATATTCTGCCTTAAAACCCTGGAACCACACGGGATAGATGTGGATTAACAGCTTCCTTATTTCCCCTCCCTCCACATTATCCCAGTCCCAAGCCTCCAACTCAGCACCGCCCTCTGGACCCATCCATCACTTCTCCCTCTAACCTATCACCTTCTCCCTAAACTTCATCCACCTATCGCTTTCTCAGCTACCTTCCCCCCACCACACCCCCTCCCTTTTATCTCTCAGCGCCCGGCCCACAAACCTTATTCCTGATGAAGGGCTTATGCCCGAAATGTTGATTCTCCTGCTCCTCGGATGCTGCCTGGCCTGCTGTGTTTTCCCAGCATCACACTCTTGACTTATGTACAGATAGGTTATCTTTATACGACTCGATAAAAGTGATTTATAAACTGACATGAGTGATGTAACACATAAAACATACTATTTTTGTCCTTTTTTACAGATATCAATATTCTAAATCAGGAAAACGCTTGATACACGAATGCCATGTTCTAACTATCTGGTAGTGCCATGTCATGCTGTTTAATCTAAGCACCACAAAGTTGTGAAATGAACACAGGATGATCAGTAATCACCAAGATCCCAGGAGATAAACATTTCAAAAGTAAATATAACATTAAAACCTAAACTATTATTATAAACTGACATTTGAGCCTTCACTGAAATAATTAAAACATTCCAATTCAATTAAAGCCAATAATAAATGCATCATGAAAATATGTAAAACTAAAATCTCTCACCTGGGTTACTGGTTCCACAGAACCAATGTACGAGTCAGGACGGAGAAGGATATGTTCCAGCTGTGTTTTCTTCTGATAAACCCTCTCCACGGACATCTTTTTGGAAGCTTCTGACATCTTTTTTGAAGTGTCGCTCTTCGCATTTATTTCTTCTTTATTTGCAAGATTTTTCTGATTGCTGAATAACGTCTGTAAGGGAAAAAGATTGCTGAAATTTGCTATAGAACATCAAGTGCACCATTTGATTGCCATAAGGCACTATCAAACAGATGAAAAGGATATGAATGCTTTGAAATGAATACATATGTGCGAGTCAAACAATTTACCAAAACTACCCAAATCAGACCACCTGATTTCATTTATATAGAAATAATCGTAAATGGAAACAACTTGTGCAACTTCCAAGATACTGTGACATATTAACAATGAATCAAAACAAAAGTCATACAAGTCGAAATCACGTTTGATTGGAAGTTTATCTAAAATGAGGTTTGGGAGAATACACTGCTGAGCTGTCTCTATTGCATCATGGATTGTGATACATCGCTCATAGCTGTGATATTTTAGCTTTCCTTGTAAACTTATTAAAATATAATAAAACATTGAAATTTTACTGAACTGCAGAAGTAAAAGTTTTCATTTCAGAATTTACCTGTGTCTCTGCTCTGTAACCATAATGACCTAATCATTAAAGGAAGATGAATGCTGACCGTCACACTCCAGAACAGAACAAATATAGCTGTGCTAAAGCACCACTATTTCTAAAGACGTCAAAGTTAAAAGTCCATAAAGATTCCACAATTTACCTCATTTTCAGGCCTTGTTTGACAAAGGTCAGACCGAATCTCCGAACTTAACAAGAATTACTATTTATTACAAATAAACAGTCTAGCTCCAAATGAACAGTAATAAATCACCTACACATATCGCTACAAATTAAAATTCCAATCCCTTACAGACTACACCATTTTCTCTATCTCACACACACACATACACAGAAAATATATATGAACAGATGGAAAACAGTTCAGTAGTCTTTAGTCACAAGATTTGTTGAACGGACCTTGCTGATCAGAAGATTTTCTTTTCTGAATGCTTCCATTCGTTTGCAAGCGACAAAGATTGACTGGTTCACTTACAAAAGGCATCTGATTAGAATCAAAAGTCACAGCTTATGACTGAAGGGAAGTTAAACTAGTTTTCGTCTAGTTTATAAACTAGCTTTGATTATAGACAACTGAGACACAGCTCTTGAGTTGGTGAGACCTGATCACTGTTCTGTATATCTTGTTGCCAGCCCCAAGTTGTTCATTTAGCAAGAAACATTCAGTTATTGGAAGGCAAAAGGCATTCATCATCAATAGCTAGTCACTAGTCCAACGACCAATCAACTTTTTGCCAACCAGGGCACCATCTAAAAATGGAAGCATTCTACTTCAGTTCGTCAACACTTACTTGAACTAGTGCTCGTTCAAACAGCTATATATAATTTTGTCACGTTACTTGTTTTATAAGACATGCAGCAATCGTTGCAAAACTGTTTTTTAATAGTTTTCTTACTTCAGTCAACAGTTTTAAAAAGCACAGAAACACAATTTTTACATGTTCCTGGCCTTAAGAAAATGTAGCTGAAAATGTGTTGCTGGAAAAGCGCAACAGGTCTGGCAGCATCCAAGGAGCAGGAGAATCGACGTTTCAGGCATGAGCCCTTCTTCAGGAATGAAGAAAGTGTGCCCATTTCAAAAATGTGCGCTTCCTTACAAAATGTGATGTACAAACAACAAAACACAAGACCTGCATGCATTCATTTTTCTCCTCCTTATACAATCTTACCATTTCTTCGGCCTTCAATTTATTCATACATTTACATTCGAAAACAATGCATCTATGTTACATTATCTTCACCATTAAAATGAATAATCTTTACATTAAACAGTTGTAACTAAAGACTTCATCTGAATAGTCTCACATTATCAATTTTAAACTTTACAATGAAGGCTAATGGATTATGATCAGCGTTAAATTAGCATTTGTTATCATTTCAGATATAGAATTCAGAAGTGTTGAGCAGTTTACAACAATCTCAAACCCTCATTTTCCAATATTAGAGTGCTTCTTACTGATACTGGTTTAGTTTCTTAAAGAACCACCCCACCAGTTTCTCTATCCACAATTCATCTTCCTGTAACAAATCAGCATCTATCTGCAAGCGAGCAGCTTTCTGAAATGCCTTGAAAAAAGCAAGAGCTGCCCACACTAGTTCAGTTAAGGCTACCTTCAGCGTAAACGCTGCTTGGTATTCTTCTGACCATCCCACTTTTGCTCGTTTTTTTTAATAAGTTTGTTAAGGGACATCTTTCATAATTAAATTACAAACACATTCTGGTAAAATCTACCTATTCCTAAAGAACTCATGGTTTCCTATCTAGTTTTAAAAACAGGGAATTCTATTAGAT